>NC_087166.1:12287500-12292500 GCF_035594125.1 Scylla paramamosain
GGTTAAGGTTGACTCAGGCTGTACTCACCTTCATTAGGTTGTCGTGTCTCCGTTTTGTGGCGTTTAGTCCAGTAACACGTTGCGGAAATGTGGAAACACCAGTGCCTGTATGGCAGTGTTCAGAAACGCTTTGCTCTATCACCACGACTATTTTTCCAAGGCCACAGACACGGTTAGCCGGGTTCTGAAGACTGTTTCTTCTTTTCACAATGTAGAAGTCTTGTTAATCTGTCACTACAACTGTAAAAACACTCTTAAAAAGCCCTTGTCACTTCAACTAGAGGCTTTTGAAAGTGGTCCAGGTGCGGCGCTGCAGTCCTGACCACCACCTGCCCTAAGCTCGGTTACCGCCAGCCATTGCCAACCTACAAGGACCGGCAAGTGGCGCCACTGCCGGCCTCGATCAGTGCGGAAGCAGTTGACATATCAAGTTCATTATTTGAAAAGGAACTTTATAATTATAGTAATAAAATACTGTTACATAGATTACTACAAAATTTTCCTGTACATATATTGTAATTTGAATATGAATACGAATCTTGACTTCCACACTTTCCTTCCCGCAAATGTCAAGCCAATGTCAACACAAACATCAAGTAACCATCTACCACTTCACTGTAGTGTGCTTGTTACAATATGCATGTTACAGCTTTTATGAAAGAGAGAGAGAGAGAGAGAGAGAGAGAGAGAGAGAGAGAGAGAGAGAGAGAGAGAGAGAGAGATAACAAAACACACACACACACACACACATACATACACACGTCAATAGACGTAAGCCTGCTATCCATAGTACACCCTCATTTTGGGGAGTTGTACGCTCATTTATCACTCACGAATCCATATTCTTGTCATGGTGTTAAGAGGATAATTATATTTTTGTCCTAAACATACCCAGAGTCCCACTTAACCAGGTCCAATACCCAGTACTCACACGTGCATGGGATCAACTGTTCATTATAGCCATGGCGCTAAATTAAGAACTTCTAATTTATTGAGCATTAGTAATATTATAACAGTTATACTAAACAATAGCATATACTGATAACCATATAAGAACTACAGCATAAGAAAGACAGTCAGCCAAGGTCACCCATACAACACTGCCGCATCTGTTGTGCTCGTATACGCAGCAGACGTCTTGATCTCACGCATCACTACTCGCCGGCAAAATACTCTTACTGGACTATATAATTATTAAGGTACACATAGCATGTTTATTGTTTTTACAGTTTTAGTGACAAATTAACAAGATTTCTACATTATGAAAAGGAGAGACAGTCTTGAGAATTCTGTTAATCATCTATGTGGCCTTTGAAAATAGTCGTGGTGAGAGCGAAGTGTTTCTGAATACAGCCCAAGTGTGAGGGTGCAGCCACCGGACAGCTTTTCTTTGCGCGGTGTGGATCTGGCCTTGTGTAAGCACTTTTCTTATAATTGTTTCAGATCTGAAAGTCACGTCGTCTATCGTTACCAAGAATTTCTTGATAAGTGTTACTCTCAAAATGATCAGATAGAAATAAGCCGTGCGGCAGTGAAAGCGTTGTGCACAATCTTACTGTTTTTGTGACGAAAACTTTTGTATTGAAGACATGACTCCTCTTAAGTTTATGTTTAGTGCTTACAATGGCAATGACGCTCAGCAGGTTCTTGAATCAACGATGATAATAGATGTTGGTGTTGCGTCTGGCAGCGAGGGAGAGTAAGAGGGCGCGGCGCGAGCACCCGCACGCGCAGCACGGGCAACGCGCGGCAAGCTGTGCACGTGTGGCCACTGCGAGGTGTGGTTGGAAGTGCGTGCTGCTCCCGCCACTGCCTGTGACAAGGTGACAACACAAGTGCTGTATCCTCGTGATGTGTGAATGTGTGGCATCGCCAGCAAGATTTTGTGGCAGAGTGTGGACAACAGACATCAGTACTCGAGAAACGTGTACATGTAAATTACAGTATTATGAGAATTTCGCTTTGCGTTACTTGACTTACCCGCGTTTGAAAATTGACGCTGCCGCGTTCAAACATGTGCAGCTGCGTTACGAACTACCGCCGTGTTATCATCACCATCAGATCACTAGTAACTACCGATACAGAGTCACGAGATGCACACTGAAACACAGAACACTTGACCTTTAGATATAACGCACGCGCAGGAGGAGGAGGAGGAGGCTGATCGGCAGTGCGGGGGAGAAGACGACAACCCTGTCCGCTGGTATTACAATTGAACCCACCATTCCACCCATGACTTTAGAACCCACTTTCGTAACCACCCTGGCCTTGTCCCTATATATCGCCACTATTCTGGTGCTGATCCTGTTCATTCTAATCCACTAGCTAGTTCCGTTAAGTGATTGGCAGAGCGTAGAAGGAAGAAGCTGCTTGGTGTCACTGAGGCGGAAGACGTTGCGTGTTTTACAGATGAATGACAAACGACGCGTATATTTCCTCGTCTCCATCGCGTCCCAAGCAATGCACGGCCCCTAATCCTCCCACATCACATACACGGTACTTCCTAGTTCCGGAGGAGGTGGGGATGAATTTAAGTGCACGCTTCACGCCCCTGCGACCCTCAATTGTGTTAAGCACGAAGCGGCGGCGGCGGTTCCTTTGGTAGGGACCGCGGGGGGTGAACAGCCGAGGGGTTGTGGTGTAAGGCTGTACGCGATGCAAGATTTGAGGGAGAGCTTTTGATGTACCTATTAACTTTCTCGATTGAATTATTTGTAATTCTAGAACTTTACATCCTTCACCTAATTCGTAACCTCCTTTTTTTTTTTTTTTTCCTCTTCATCTCCCCCTTCGTTCCTCTCCTCGATCGTCTCGTCCCGTAGTTATCCCTCTCTTCTTCTTCTCTTATCTCCATCTCTCTTCAGCATCCCCATTTACCTCCTCCTCTCTTTCACTTCCCCGTGTGTTTGTTTTCATTTGCTGAGTGTATGTGTGTGTGACATTTAGGTGGAGGCAGTGGGCGGGTCGGTGGATGTGTGGCCTCCTCTTGAACCCTGCGTGTCTGGTGTTTCAATGGGTGACCTGGCGGGGCGTGGGTGGGTCCTCTGAGCATTGCAGCATCCGACAGGGCATTGCGCAGGACCATATAGAAAAAGTGCTTTGTTTTTCACTTTTTTTTTTCCTTGTTTTGCTTCACAGTGGCATTTATAATCATACCTCGTAACATTTATAAGTAATAAACAGCGAGATGAGTTGTTGCGGTGCATTTGACGTCCTTCATTCAGGGTAATTTTCAGTGAATTAGCTGTATTTGTTAGTTGTATTGTGATGTACGATAGCTTTTATTTAAGTGTTATTATTTTTTAAATGGATGGATTAGATTATTATTTTTCAGATAAAGTGACTATATGAAAAAAAAAATATCAAAGAAATCGATAAATAATTTAGCGTAGTGAAATTGGAAAGTGAAACAAACTGGGAAAAAGGGAGGGAAAATTGAAAAAAAAGGAAAAAAAAAAACGAAGTGCAGGAAGGACGAGAGCATCGGATCGTGAACTGAAACCAAAATGAACAAGTGACGGTCGCCTCAGCGTGCCTTTTGGGGGACTGGTGACCTTTGTGATTGATACTCATAGCAAGTGACCTTTTTACCTGGTGACCTCCGCGTGCCTGGTGATGGTCCTCTTCCCCGGCAGCGGCTGACCAACAGGTAAGACAGATTCCTGATTTGATGCCTGTTAGAATTATTATTATTATTGTCATCATTATTATTGTTATGTTTTTCAGTGTAAATTTCTTCTTCTTCTTTTTCTTTTTCTTCTTCTTCTTCTTCTTCTTCTTCTTCTTCTTCTTCTTCTTCTTCTTCTTCTTCTTCTTCTTCTTCTTCTTCTTATCATCATTATCATCTTCATCATTATTATTTTTTATTCATTGCATCTTATTAACCGGTAGAAAAGAAATGTCACTTGTTATGAAGATGATTAGCAAGATAAACTAGTCTATAGATTAATTAGACGTGAGAGTAGCTAAGTTAATGAATGAATTAAGATAATTAATAAATATTTTCCTTGGTGCACCTTATCGACTTAAAAAGATGAAGACAATTAGATGAGTGCAATGAATAAATCTAAATAAATGAATAAAATATAGATAAAAAAATAGATAATTGAGTGAAAAAATAAAACTGGCTGGTACAGAAGCAAACACTCTAAGAGAACAAGAAAACAAAAAAAATAAAAAAATAAAAAGAACAAAACTGAACAAAAACACGAAACTCGCACACACCAAAGTAGCAAGTTGTCATTCTAGGAAACACAACAAACTTCGAGCTTACGACACTCATTGCAACTCATAAACCGTTTGCGCTTTTCTGGCTGCGTGAGTAGATTGAGGACCTTCTAACTTGCTGGACGCAGAAAGGCAGGCGAGGAGGGGGAAGGGGCAGAGTTGGAGAAGGACTGGAGGAGAGCAGCAGGAGGGGTTGGCTATATAGGGGAGTAGGGGACAGAAGGTGGATGGTGTGGTCACGCGAAGTACTTCTCGGGATTTCTGCGTGACTGTATATTGATTAGAGAGAGAGGGACGTGAAGAGGAGCGGGACAAGACTCAAGGGACCGTGTTCGTAATCGTTTCGGCGTCTTCTCTCGACATTTTCACGGGTTTTAGTGGAAGTTATTGAGATTTTTCAATTGTTTTTACGTTTCTAGAGATAAGAACCTGACGAATTAACTCAGTGACCTTTGAAAATAGTAAAAAAAAAGGACAAAGTGTTTAAGGGTAGTACTGTACACCACTCTCTCATAACGTACGTTGTGCTGATGGGATTGGAAGAGTGTCGTGCATTATGAAAGATGTACGTGTTTAGGTAAATAGTTATATATGTATGTGTATACGTGTTCAGACTGAGGGAGAAGGAATGGGGAAATGGGGGAATGACAGGTGAAGGAGGGTGGAGGGGAGAGGCATGTAAAGGGGGGACAATAGAGGGACGGCTGGTAAGCAGGAGAGAGAGAGAGAGAGAGAGGGAGAGGAAGGGAGAGTGAGGGGGGCAGACAGGTGTG
>NC_087166.1:12297500-12320000 GCF_035594125.1 Scylla paramamosain
GCAGCTGACGACATCAAAAAAATCTCTCAATCTCTCTCTAGCCTTCACGCCCCTCCACCTTTGCCGCCCTAGTTTCCCCGCGCCTCCCCGTCCACGCCCACACCTTAGGCTGCCTCCTCCTGGCGGTGTCAAGGGCGTGGCTTGTTAGCGGCTCCACATCACGCCCTTAGGAGTAATTAATGCGAGGCGCTTCCTGCTCTGTCAGCCTTCAGGAGTGGGGCTTTCGTTAATAGAAATTGAGGTTAGATAAAAATGCGAAACAGAGTCGACGAATAGAAATAGTAATTGATCTCATAACTTTTTTTTTATTGGTTTTAGTTTAAGAAATGCTAAACGGAATTGAGAAAAACGATTGATGGTTTAATTATCTTTTGTTAATGAAAATGAGGTTGGATAAGAAATGCAAAACATTTGTTCCCTTTTTTAAATCGTTTGAGTTTGAGGAACAAATACAAAACGGAATTGAGAGAAAAAAATAGATACCTAGTTGATCTTTTAACATAAACTCTCTTTTTGAAATGAAAGCGACATTAGCCAAGAAGTGCAAACAAAAATCCAGGAAAAGCGATCGCTGATCTTTTACGTCTGAAAATATCACCGTTTTTTTCTCTTTATATCTAATTAAAAATAATTAGAACAACACCCACGTTTAGTGCAAGGAGTTTTAATTAAAAGTCACTCATGTTATGTAAGGTCTGATCATTCTTTTTGCCTCGTGTGTTGTCACCACTAACGTGTGTGGCAAGAGGACGAACCCACGACGCAGTTACTCGCTGACCACATCCAGAACGGCGCATGGTAACATAGCGTCTGCTGCGGATTCTGCACATAAACGATGATAACGGGCGATGCTTCGGTGTCATTTTGGTCGCAGCAACTTACATCGCATGAGCCGTTAATAAAATCACAGTAACATTTCTTTGCGGTTTAGATTCTTTGCATAAATGATAACGGACGATTTTTCGGAGTCGTTTTGATCGCAACAACTTACATCGCACGAATCTTTAGGAAAATCATAGTAACATTTCTCTAGCGATGCTTTGGAGTTGTTTTGGTCACTCGTTAGCAAAGTGAGCAGCATCACGTCCCCAGATTCTGTCCACAAATGATAGTAACTAGTGATGTTTAGGAGTCGTTGGGGTTACTGCAACCTAAATCACCTCGGAGTTGTTAGCAAGATCACCTAGTGTGTTGGAATTGACCATTACGTCTCGCCTCGCTTGTCAAGAGTCATGTTGGGAGATGGCGTTATGTGCTGGCAATTTTAGGATTTCTAACGCCTTGACATGGAGCCGGGAGTTGTTTAAAGCTGGAAAAGTGCGGATGGTTTCACAGGTATGTTAACTAGCCATGAGACTTTGGACATAACAAGGTAGTTTATCAATATTATTCAAGAGGTTCACTTAAATTGACCTAACCTACCCATATCCAACCCTAACATAACCAAATCTAATATAACCCAGCGTAACCTGACATAACCTTTTGAAATCTAACTTGACCTAACCTGACCTAACGTAACCTAACCTAACCTGACCTAACCTAACCTAACCTGACCTAACCTAACCTGACCTAACCTAACCTGACCTAACCTAACCTAACCTAACCTGACCTAACCTAACCTAATATAATCTTACCTTACCTTATCTACCTTTCTTCACCTTAACTTACTTTACCTCGCCTTATCTTACTTTATCTTATCTCACCTTCTCTTGCCTAACCTAACATTAAATTTCATTACATTACAAGAGCCATGTATCCCCATCTCCTTCCGTCCTGTCATGGGAAGACGCTCACCTCTCAGTCTCATCGTCATGCACATACACACACACACACACACACACACACACACACACACACACACACACACACACACACAGTATAGTATAGTAACATCTTATCCTCAGTTATTTTTTTTCCGTGAAGTAACTAGTTCTCCTCCTCCTCCTCCTCCTCCTCGGCCCAGGCAACTTAACTGTTAAAAGTTGTTACATTAGTTTTTGTCTCGAGAATATTGTGGATTTTTATGGTTTTTGTGACTGTGTGTGTGTGTGTGTGTGTGTGTGTGTGTGTGTGTGTGTGTGTGTGTGTGTGTGTGTGTGTGTGTGTGTGTGTGGTCCTTTTGTTTGCACGCGTGAGTGTTTGTTTGCACGTTTTCAATATCTGATGATGTAGTATGTACACACACACACACACACACACACACACACACACACACACACACACACACACACACACACACACACACACACACACACACACACACACACAC
Organism: Scylla paramamosain; assembly: GCF_035594125.1. Lineage (NCBI taxonomy): Eukaryota > Metazoa > Arthropoda > Malacostraca > Decapoda > Portunidae > Scylla > Scylla paramamosain. Next base: position 12,299,770 of record NC_087166.1, read on the forward strand.
ACACACACACACACACACACACACACACACACACACACACACACCTTAAGGAAGCAGTAATATCATAGTAGGTAATGAGACTTATAATTAGTCTTGCATTGTTTTCCTTGTCAATATCTTAACTTCTTCATATTTGTGTACTAATTATTCCCTGCGTCTTTGCATGAATGAATGAACGAATGTACTTTGATAAATTAGCGCACTTCATCTTTTAAGTGAATCAATGAGTGTAAAGAAAGAATAATGCAAATATATATCTCGTTTTTTTTAATGTATTTTATCTTTTTGTGTATTATTATTATTATTATTATTATTATTATTATTATTATTATTATTATTATTATTATTATTATTATTATTATTATTTGCTATTCCGTGTCAGAAATTTCGTAATATATTCGAAAGATTTTATTTTTTGTACATATATTGTGATTCAAGAGATATGAATGATACGATTCTCTCTCTCTCTCTCTCTCTCTCTCTCTCTCTCTCTCTCTCTCTCTCTCTCTCTCTCTCTCTCTCTCTCTCTCTCTCTCTCTCTCTCTCTCTGAAGCGTGGCGATGACTTGTTTTTCGCTCGACCTTTCAGAAATATTTGTCACACCATTGTTGCTCTGCGGAGTGTGTGTGTGTGTGTGTGTGTGTGTGTGTGTGTGTGTGTGTGTTTGGGAGAAAACGTTATCATGGTAAGAGTGATTGATGATACATACACATACATTCTGTCTCTCTCTCTCTCTCTCTCTCTCTCTCTCTCTCTCTCTCTCTCTCTCTCTCTCTCTCTCTCTCTCTCTCTCTCTCTCTCTCTCTGTGTGTGTGTGTGTGTGTGTGTGTGTGTGTGTGTGTGTGTGTGTGTGTGTGTGTGTGTGTGTGTGTGTGTGTGTGTGTGTGTGTGTGTGTGTGTGTGTGTGTGTGTGTGTGTGTGTGTGTGTGTGTATCCACCTACACTTCGATCATTTATTCTTTTCTCTTGCTCTCATTCTCAGACTCCCAAACACTCCCTCCTCTCCCTCCTCTCCCTCCATCTCTCCCCTCTCTCTCTCTCTCTTCCTTTCTGGACTTTCCTCCTGTGTGTGTGTGTGTGTGTGTGTGTGTGTGTGTGTGTGTGTGTGTGTGTGTGTGTGTGTGTGTGTGTGTGTGTGTGTGTGTGTGTGTGTGGCTATCTAAAGCAACACACCAACACTGACCTACAGAAGTGAGCTGTGTGCTACAACATGACAAGGCAAACTTTCCTGTGTTAGTGTGCAGCTTTCCTTTACCATGTCTTGCTTTTAAATACACGTGGACACCAACTGGCTTTTCATAACTTTGGCTTGCGTGTTTTCTGAGGGAAGGTTTAATTTTATACTACTACTACTACTACTACTACTACTACTACTACTACTACTACTACTACTACTACTACTACTACTACTACTACTACTACTACTACTACTACTACTACTACTACTACTAGTTTTGCTAAGAAGGATGGCTGGGAATGTGGAAGAAGAGAAGGAAGCGTTGAAGGAGGAGGATGGGAAGGAAAAGTAAAGGACGAAAAGAAAAAAAAAAACGAAAAGGAGAAAAAAAGAAAGAGTAAAACAATAAAATGAACAGAAATGCTGACAAGATAATGAAAAGGAAATTGAAGCTCTTAAAATACAATGAAAAAAAAAAAAACAATAATAATAATAAAATGAAAAATAATAACAGTAACACTAATGCCATAACAAAAATTCACACACAAATGAAACAATATAAGAAAAGCTAAGCACGTTTTCCTAAATAATCGAACAGTCACGTCAAAAAATTAGCAAGCCTTTTCGTTGACTATTCTCTTTGGTTACATTGGAAGTTTTTAATAATGCAATGAGGTGACTTGACTCGAGGCTTTCTCACGATCCACTGAATTACTATCACCGGCTGCTCATTGTTGTGGCAAGGCTGGCGACACTCTCTAGTCTATATTGCCAATTTTCATCTCGTGTCTCGTGCAAGGAAGCTGAAGAAATTGAACGAAAATGAGGAAGGTGATGAGAATGGAGAGATAATTAGATGTTTTGCTGTTATTACTACTAGTATTGCTATTGGTGCTATTGCTGCTACGTGTAAGAAACTGAACACATTGAATAAGAATGAGGGAAATGATCAGAATTAAGTGAAAATTAGATGTTTCAGGTTTTCTCTACTACTACTACTACTACTACTACTACTACTACTACTACTACTACTACTACTACTACTACTACTACTACTACTACTACCATCACCACCACTACTACTGTGTTCAAACGCTTATTTCTTACTTTGTTCTTTGTTTTCTTTTAATTTGGGGAAAAATAAAGCAAAAATTCATCTCGTTCATTCATTATTAGCAGGTGTTAGTACCGGAAGTGTAGCTGGGCAGTTAATGGTTAGTCGTTAATTAGTCTTGAACCAGGTACCCTCATCACCTGTCCTTTCCCCTCCTTCCTCTTTCCCCTTTGTCCCTCCCTTTGTTTCCCTTCCCCTTCCTTCCCACCTGCATGCATTTACTCACTTTCCATTCCTCCCTCCTCCTCCTCCTTCTTCCTCTCTTTAGTCCCACCTGCCCTCCTCTCTTTCTCCCTTTCTCTCTTCCTCTCCACCATCCCTTTCCCTTTTCTCCTTCCCCTCTCTCCTTACCTATGAAAATACTTGTCTCTTTTCCATGAACCGAAAGCTGATCCCCTCTCTCCCTTTTTTTCTTTTTCCCTCCCTCCCTCTCCCTCTCTCTCTCTCTCCCTCTCCCTCTCCCTCTCCCTCTTCCTCTCCCTTCCTCCATCCCTCCCTCCCTCCCTCCCGCCATAATCCTTCTACCTCTTTGACAACGTAACCACCTGCTTTTTTTTGCTCTCTCTCTCTCTCTCTCTCTCTCTCTCTCTCTCTCTCTCTCTCTCTCTCTCTCTCTCTCTCTCTCTCTCTCTCTCTCTCTCTCTCTCTCTCTCTCTCTCTCATTCCGACTTTACACGCCCTTCCTTCCCTTACCTACCTATCTATCTCTCTCACTCTTCCCTCTCTCTCTTCCCTCTCCCTCTCCCTCTCTCTCCGTTTTATGGGCAGTCATGACGGAACAATATAATTATCTCATATTGATCATTCAGTAATTATACGGTAACAAGGGAACAGAGAGAGAGAGAGAGAGAGAGAGAGAGAGAGAGAGAGAGAGAGAGAGAGAGAGAGAGAGAGAGAGAGAGAGAGAGAGAGAGAATGTGTGGTCCCCTGTTGTGATGATTGTGTGTGTGTGTGTGTGTGTGTGTGTGTGTGTGTGTGTGTGTGTTTTACTTGTTCGGGATTATCATTCTCTCTCTCTCTCTCTCTCTCTCTCTCTCTCTCTCTCTCTCTCTCTCTCTCTCTCACAGAACCTTGATATTTGACTGTGTGAAGTAATATATCATGAATGTGTGTGTGTGTGTGTGTGTGTGTGTGTGTGTGTGTGTGTGTGTGTGTGTGTGTGTGTGTGTGTGTGTGTGTGTGTGACTCACTGTTTACGTCAATTATTGCATTTAACATGGTAGAAAAAAAATGCAAGGAAGAAAAGTACAAAGTAGAAGGTCATTATAATAAAAAGAAAAAACACAATCTTGACCTTTACTTAAGTTCTTTTCAGTAACTGTGAACTTAAGGGAATTTCATCTGTTAATTAATTCTGCGTTTTGATTTAAATTTTCTCTAATGGGTCTTGTTTTATTTATAAATTCGCTAATGAAGACAAATTAGGTGAAGAAAGGTTAAGAGAAATCTGTGTGTGAATATGTGAGAGAGAGAGAGAGAGAGAGAGAGAGAGAGAGAGAGAGAGAGAGAGAGAGAGAGAGAGAGAGAGAGAGAGAGAGAGAATACATCTATTACAGTCTCTTCTAACATTCTCAAAATAATACAAACTTTTTCGTAGTTTTATACAATTATTTAACACTAATTACGTTTGATATGTTCAATAAACCACTGCCGTATAGATCTTCACTTATACAGTACTAATTTTCCCTTACGTATGTCTAATAAATTCCATTCTTTTTATGTTTTACAGAGTAGACATGCCTGGCGGGGTAGTTACCGTCGCTACCACCAGGGCGCCGCTACTGCTGCTCCTGGGCTTCGTATTGCACGCAGGTGAGGAACCTTTGCCTTTACTATCCTACTTCTCTTACTGTAGATTAGTGTAGCTTGTCGAAAACAGTCTCGTAAGGCCCAGGAGGTTTAGTGGTGTTTAGTGTTCCTTTGTGTTCCTTTGTGTGCCTGGTTGGAAAGTGGACATCAGCACAAATTATAAAGAATAAAAAGAACTAGAATGACCAATTGTTTAAACATTCAAATATCTGGACTGCCTCGTGTGATGATGTGGCGGAAATCTGAAAGGGGTGACAGGTGTTTTGGAAATTGAGCTGTGTGTGTGTGTGTGTGTGTGTGTGTGTGTGTGTGTGTGTGTGTGTGATGTACAGTACGTATGGTCAATAAACTCTTCATCCATCCATCTATCTATCCATCTATCTATCTATCTATCTATCTATCTATGTGTGTGTGTGTGTGTGTGTGTGTGTGTGTGTGTGTGTGTGTGTGTGTGTGTGTGTGTGTGTGTGTGTGTGTGAGGAACCCATTTATGGCTGTATGGTATATATACTTACGACGGTCTATCTGTCTGTCTGTCTGTCCGTCTGTGTGTGTGGCATCTTGTGTCCACCAGCTTCCAGGCAACTGAGTGAAGGTGAAAGTTGCCGAGCGTGTTATATCAGAACATGTATAATGTCTCTGAATGTAAAAGGTAATTTCCGACCAAAAACTCCTGAGTAAGTTGGGTAATACCTGCGCTGGTGTCACGTACTGAGCTGAGAGTAAATTACTGAAGAAAAAAATAATGTTATGAAGTGAATTACAGTGATGTTATTGTAACCAGTGTCTAAGAGAGAGAGAGAGAGAGAGAGAGAGAGAGAGAGAGAGAGAGAGAGAGAGAGAGAGAGTGAATACAGCTGGTCACCGCGCATTTTCACACATTCCTTCCTTCACGGTCTTGGAAAGTGTTCAGTCACGCTACTGATCCATTTGATTTTATTTCACTCTGCTTGTCACGCCTGCCTTTTGTTCGCTCGCTTTTTATCTTATTTTTTTATTTATTTATTATTCCTTTTTTTTTGTGTGTGTGGGTGCATGTGTCTGTTTCTTGTAGGTTCATTTTTTTTTTTATACTTCCATTTTTTTTTTCTTTTTGTATGGAGGGTTTGATCTCTCTTTTTTTCCCACTTTTCATTTTTTTTTATTTTCATTCCTCTGCGTTTATTTTTTTCTCCTTTTGTTAGTTTCGATCCTTTTTTCTGCCACTTGTTTCCCCTTTTATAGATTTCAATTCCTTTTATGTGAAATTCTTCCCTTTCTTTAGGTTTTCGATCCCTTTTGTTTACCATTTAGCAAGTTTCGATTCTCTTCGTATTTAAATGTTTTCCCTTTTGTTGGTTTCGATCTGTTTTATGCTACTTTTTATCCTTTAATAGGCGTCGATTTATCTTTGCGTTTATTTTTTTCTCTTTAGTTACTTTCGATCCTTTTCATGCATTTTTTTTTCTTTTAATAGGTTTCGATCCTTTTCACGCTCCATTAACCTTCTTCTCTTGTTCAGAGTTCGCTACTGTATTTATTTTCTTTACCTTCCCCTTCCCTTTCTTTCGTTTTTTTTTTTTTAATAATTTTCATACTCTGATTGGTGTTTGTGTGTATTTTTCTAAGTTTATCTAGTTTTGTTTGTGTGTTTTTATCGGTTCTTTTTTTCTGTATTTTCGTTTTCTTTTTTGTTTTCTTGTCTATTATTCTTTTCCTTTGTTCTCGCTCTTTTGTTTTGCTTCAGAGTTTGTTTGATTTTCATTGAAGCAGTTCTTTCAGTCCTCTCTGGTTCTGTTATTTTTGTCTCACGTGATGTTTGCAAGAAGATAGTTAGTAACGGAAGAGGAGGAGGAGGAGGAGGAGGAGGAGGAGGAGGAGGAGGAGGAGGAGATGAAGAGAGGAAAAGTAAACGAGGAAGTCATGAGAGGTTTAGTATAACAGTCAACCAGGTGTGAAAGAACAGGTGCACACACACACACACACACACGAAAAGGAAGTCCTCATATACACACATGCACACACATACACACACATACTACATACAAACACACACGCTATCAAGCACGTGCTATTTCCGTACGCGAAGTAACGCTAATGACAATATTACGGTATGTACATGTGTGTGTGTGTGTGTGTGTGTGTGTGTGTGTGTGTGTTAGGGGTAATTTTCACGGTATTTGCCTCTTCCTCTCACACGCATTCCAGCCTTGAATTGTACCCACGAGTGTGTCCTTAGAGAGAGAGAGAGAGAGAGAGAGAGAGAGAGAGAGAGAGAGAGAGAGAGAGAGAGAGAGAGAGAGAGAGAGAGAGAGAGAGAGAGAGAGAGAGAGAGAGAGAGAGACTTATAACTAGACCACCACTCTCCTTTTTTCTTCTCACACTATGTCCTCAAAATAAATCAATAAAAAGTTTTCAAGAATACGAAAAAAAAAAGCTACTCGTGTCAAACTTAACGCCGATTCTCTCAAGACGAAGATGATTGGTGGTAATTACCTCACTTGGGCGCCACTTAGAGAAAAGTTAAGGGCGGAACACACCTGCTTTAAGGTCTAATTAGTGATCTTATTAAGAGGCGTGACTCCTGACGGCGGGGCTGACGCTGGATGAGGAGGAGAAAGAGGAGGAGGAGGAGGAGGAGGAGGAGGAGGAGGAGGAGGAGGAGGAGGAGGAGGAGGAGGAGGAGAGATGATTAAGGTGATTTATTGGGGCAGAGAGAGAGAGAGAGAGAGAGAGAGAGAGAGAGAGAGAGAGAGAGAGAGAGAGAGAGAGAGAGAGAGAGAGAGATCAATGTATGTATCTTTCTCACCTTTCACAAGTCATTTGTTTGAAGTGAAGTGAAGAAACGGTCTCTCTCTCTCTCTCTCTCTCTCTCTCTCTCTCTCTCTCTCTCTCTCTCTCTCTCTCTCTCTCTCTCTCTCTCTCTCTCTCTATATATATATATATATATATTCAACATCACAAAACCATCCCTGAATCCTACAATCTTACTTCCCATTTCATCTCATCCTTACCTATACTCACCTTATTTCTCTCTCTCTCTTTCTCTCTCCCACAGGTGCAGGATGCGAGTGGGGTGAAGCGGAGGAGCTGCGTCGCTTCGTCAGAGTCAGAGAGGATGCAGAGGTGGGGCACATACTCTTCGCTATCAACGCTTCACATCCCAATCTTCTGAGCCTCGCCCCGCTGGCCCAGGAGCCTGACGGGGTGTTCCAGGTGGTGGCGGAGGAAGGGCAAGGCAAGGTGGTGGTGGCGGCACCTCTGCAACCTCTCGTGTTGGGTCCCTCGCCTGTTATTAAGATGATCCTCACGTGTAGTAATAATACGGTAGGTGGTCTGGCGTGTCTTGTGTTGTGGTGGTGGTAGTTGTATTAATTAAGAGTTTGTAAGTAATAGTATGTAGGTATGAGGTGAAAATAAGCATTGGATATTCTTCTGATTAGCTGAATTATTGGAACTGGTCTTAAGTTTAGGGCGAAATGTGGTAGATAATTAAGAATTGTTGCCATTCTTGCAAAAAAGATGCTAAATGGACTTAAAGCAGACTAAAATAGATAGATTAGAAATATAGCGAAAACACATTGATAATATATAATAAAAAAAAAACGTATGAAATTATTGAAACAGTTCAAACAAAACACCGTTAAGAAATAATTCTTAAGAAACTACTGAAATATCTTTGAGAGCAATAACCTCACGTGAATACTAAAACGATTCAAACAAAATAACGTAATATAACAAAAATGGTATCGTATCTTACTGACACAATGCAAACAAAACGTCCACTAGAAAAATGCAAATCATATGTGAAAAAAGAAAAAAAGTGGAAAGAGAACCGCAATACAACTCCAATTGAGATATAACAATTCAAAATCATCTATAGAGCACAATGAAAAGTAAATAACTAACTAACTAACTAACTAACTAAGTAAATAAACGAAGTCAATAAAATAAGAACAAGCCAACACACACACACACACACACACACACACACACACACACACACACACACACACACACACACACACACACACACACAATATAAACATAACAAAATACTGAACCAAATGATACTGGGATTTCTATCTACACTCAGAACCCGAATTTCAGAATTCCCTCAGTTTGAACGCAGGAGAAAGTTGAGCCACGCACGTTCCGGGGATGCTCCGCTAGGGGGCTTCTGGAGCGCTTGACGGGGGTGCTTAGTGAAGGGTGGGAAGGCACGTGGGCTGGCGGCAGAGGGCGTAACGGTGGGGGGAGGGTGGAAGTGTGTGCAGGTTTGAGGGAGGGTGTGTGTGTGTGTGTGTGTGTGTGTGTGTGTGTGTGTGTGTGTGGAGGGGGTGAGGGGAGGTTCCTGTGTGGATAGGCATGATAAATAGGGGAGAGTCTGATAAATACACACACACACACACACACACACACACACACACACACACACACACACACAGAGAGAGAGAGAGAGAGAGAGAGAGAGAGAGAGAGAGAGAGAGAGAGAGAGAGAGAGAGAGAGAGAGAGAGAGAGAGAGAGAGAGAGAGAGAGAGAGAGCAATCGAGTAGACCAAAAGTTCAAGAAAAGAAATTATCAGTTTAAGTTAACAATGAACCAGAAAAAAATAAAATAAAACTAAAGGAATTTTCAAAAACTCAAAGGAGAACAGAAAGACAAATAACCAACCAATCAACAGTAAATAAAAACAACAACAACTACAACATTGTAACTCTATTTTCTGCTAATTGCTTGGAGACTGAGAGCAGTTAGGGACTTTCTTCAGGCTCCAGTAACGAGGTCGAAATCTTACTTAAAAAAAAAAAAAAAAAATAGGAGGAAGTGAAAATGTCAAGGTTTCTGAGGCGGATGACCGTGAGTGAGTGAGGTGAGGGTTCCCTGCCCACCACTAATCTCCGTTTTCTTTCACTTTCCCTGTTTTCTAATTTTAAAGGGTAGGTCAAGTTAGCGAAGGGTGAAGTGGAATGTGTTTTTTGAGTCCTTATTATAATGAATAGTTGTGAGAGAGAGAGAGAGAGAGAGAGAGAGAGAGAGAGAGAAGAGAGAGGAGAGAGGAGAGAGAGAGAGAGAGGAGAGAGAGAGAGAGAGAGAGAGTGTGTGTGTGTGTGGTGTGTGTGTGTGTGTGTGTGTGTGTGTGTGTGTGTGTGTGTGTGTGTGTGTGTGTGTTTGCCTATCACTCATCGTCTATTTTTCTTTCCTCTTCTGTCTTTGTTCCTTGTTTTCTTTGTCTCATTTTGTCTTATGTCTCGTGTTCTCTATCTCATTACTCTCTCTCTCTCTCTCTCTCTCTCTCTCTCTCTCTCTCTCTCTCTCTCTCTCTCTCTCTCTCTCTCTCTCTCCTCTCTCTCTCTCTCTCTCTCTCTCTCTTAGTGAAGGGAAGATAATGCATTTCGAAACCTTTAATTATGAGCTGTACCTTTTTTTCCACCAATGATGTAACTTTTTCCTTGTTTTCCCGTCTTATTCTTTTCCTTTCTTCTCCTTTAAGTTCATTCCACTTAATAAAAAAAAACGGGAAAAATTTGAACATAACATTTGTCTACTGTTAATCTACCCCCCTTTTTATTTTTTTCTCTCTTTCTCTCCCTCTCTTGCCCTTTTTTCACTGTATAAGAAACGCATGGAGGAAAAGAATCTGTTTGGAAACCCTTAAGCATGAACATTAGAGTTTCAGAATGCACAGCCATGGAATCAAATACTTCATCCCTCTTCCTCTGCGATTAATATCTATTGGCATGTAGCATAGTGGAAATGAAAGCTACAGTATAGATGCCTTGAATATCTGTGCTTCTGCCTCCCCCTTCACTTTTCTGTTCGTGAAGAAAGTATTGAATGAAGTTGATTAATTGTTTCAGCGTTATGTCGTTTATATTCATCTGTTTATTTTATGACAAGTTGTGATGATGAAATGGAGATGTAAATACGAAATTAATAATTGTTTTTCGTAGGTGTAATAATATGGTAAAGTTTGTTGATAGTGTTTTATCGTTACAAAATTTACATTCATCGTCTTTTTTATCTTATTTTCACAAGTAATGCTAATAATCTTTTACTGTTACACTGTTTATATTCCTCTTTTTTTTTATCTTATTTTCTTTTTCAAGTACGTAATGATAATGAAATGCTGAATCAAATGTGAAGCTACGCATTGTGATTAGCAGTAAAAAACGCGCTTTCACTGATAATGAAGTAGTGATAATGAATTGAGAATCTAACCGAGAACCTTATCATTGCTTTCTAATTGTAAAAAAAGATATGCTCTCACGGTTTTCCAAGTAATGAATATAAACTGAAGAGGTAAAAGTGAAATCACTCAATGTTTAGTAAAAGATAAATGTTCTTTCTACATTATCTAAGTGCTGATAATGAAATGAAGAGGTAAATGTGAAACCAATAATTGTTTAGTAGCTGTATATATATATATATATATATATATATATATATATATATATATATATATATATATATATATATATATATATATATATATATATATATATATATATATATATATATATATATATATATATATATATATATATATATATATATATATATATATATATATATATTTATTTATTTATTTAAGTACTGATGATGAAATGAAGAGTGAAATGGAAAGCTAATATAATTCAATTGTAGTAGAAATGCGCTCTCACTTTCCCACCACGGCAGGCTGCGTCAGCTACGCCAGAAACGACGCTTATCACGTTTTTTTTTTTTTTTTACTTTTTTTTCAGATTTTCTATTTAATTAATCTTTATTTTTTTCTTCTGTGCGTCATATTTTCTATTCAAGTGCTGTTTTTCTTTTCTTTGTCAGCTTTTCTATTTAAACTTTTTTCCCTCTGTGTTAGATTTTTTATTTAAATGTAAATTTTCTTTTCGCTGTCAGATTTTCTATTGAAACGGTATTTTTTCTTATTTTTTTGTGAGATTTTCTATTTAAACGCGAGTTTCTCTTCTCTGTGTCAATTTTTCTATTGAAATACAATTTTCTCTCTATCAAATTATCTACATTTCCTTCTTCTTTATGTCAAATCTTCATTTAAAGGCAACATTTCCCTCTTTCCTGCGTCAGATTTTCCATATAAACACAACTTTTCTCTTTGTATCAGATTTCCCTCTTAAGCGCATTTTTCAGTTGCTCTTGTTTTTTCTGACCAAATGAGCGTCTTGCATCAGGAGTCCTGCGGCTCGAGGCACGTCTGGGTGCTCGGCCGCGTCCACCCAGCGAGGCGCGAAACTTTCTTTTATCTTTGGTTCACCGCCGCTAATTGAGAGAGAGAGAGAGAGAGAGAGAGAGAGAGAGAGAGAGAGAGAGAGAGAGAGAGAGAGAGAGAGAGAGAGAGAGAGAGAGAGAGAGAGAACTCCCTATTTCTTATCTCTGTTTCTTCCCTTCCTTCCTCATTACTCCCTCTCCCTTTTCTCCTCCTTCTCCCATTCCCTCTCCCACTCCTACTCCCATTCTCTCTCCCTCTCCCCTCGCTACCTGCACGTGTAAGCCCACCAGGCACGTGCTGCAGGGTGCTGTACACCCACGCGCGTGCCTCCTGCTGGTTCCGGAGCAGCTGTGGGCGTCTGGGCGTCACGCCGAGAATGCGGATGAACGGTTCCTTGGCTAGCGGGGAACAAGGGGAAGCAGCAGCAGCAGCAGCAGTAGTAGTAGTAGTAGTAGTAGTAGTAGTAGTAGTAGTAGTAGTAGTAGTAGTAGTGGTGGTGGTGGTGGTGGTGGTGGTGTGACGAGGGGGGATTACTTCAAGTTATGTTTCTCTCTTTTAAATTAATTAGGTTTAATCTAATTTGGGGTATCTATTTAAAGTTGGCATTGAATTACTTTTGCTTTGATTTAGTTTAGTGTTCAATTTAGTTTTGATTTAGCTGTTGATAATAGATATAGAAATACTAGATTTGCTGCCACAGTCATGGTTTCTGCCAAATAATTTTGACCTTGCTTTATATGGTAGCATTTATGCCGAAGGTCTGTAAGGCACTGGGAAACTCCATGACAACCAGATTGAGTTTTATTGATGTTAGCTTCTTAATAACAAATAGTTTTCAAATATTGTTTCTCTCTTCAGATCATAAAATTTAAATGATTAAGTTACACAATTAATTAGTGCCTCAGGGGTTTACCTTAATTTTTGGTAGAAAACATTCTAATTGTGTAGGTGTTACATTCAATTGTGTGTGTATCATTGGTGTTTGATTCCTACCTTATCAAAGAACAATTTACCTTAGTCTGTTTACATTCTAATTTTCCCCCCTCCCTCCCCCCCCAAAAAAAAGAAAAGAAAATGGCAAAGGGAATTTTACATCCTTCTCTCTGTGGACAACGATGTCAGTTAGGCTCTGACACAAATAATCAAAAGATATAGATACAAAAATGGTTATTTTCATATGAACCACCTTTAAATAATCCTGACGAACGTTCCTGTGAACAACGATGTCAAGATCTGACGCCGAATTCTCGCGTCCAGGTTTACATAGGCCGTTGTACATCCTCAAAAACTGGTCCTCCGCCTATACTAAGAGACATAATTTTGCAATGTCCTTAATAGTTTAGACCCTTTCTACATTCACAAATTATTCTCGAACATTTTTGCTGATGGTCCTACGCACTCATGGTTTCTAACACTATTTATAATTTTTGGATCGAAACATTAACAAAGAATTTCTCTCAAAATATATGATATTATCAGTTCTGGCGTATTTTCTCTTATCCGACGATGTTTTGTGGTTGCGATTTTTCATGTGACGGGCACAGAAGAATCCGGGAATATGGTCATTTTCCAGTTGCCTTGTAAACCAAGAGATATTACTCCTCACCATCCCCAAATATCAACAACTAATATAACGATTTAATTTTCTTGTTCTAAAGTTTTACTGATTCCGAAAGTATATACAAAATTTCGTTTACATAACCAAGAAGAAAGTAAATTTTTATATTCATGACAGTTCCTTTGATTTATAAAAAAAAATATTTCATGGAATTATTATTATTTGGATGGTATTGTCTTCTTTTTTCTGATTGCTATTTTGTCCCATGTCAGTAGGAGGAGGAGAATTAACGGGGGTGGTTTGGTACTAATAGTAGTAGTAGTAACAGTAGTAGTAATGGTGAAAAATTACTCGTCTCTTCTCTCCTCTCATCTCTCCCTTCTCTTCTCTCTCTTACCACTGCATTACACAAACTCACATTCCTTAAAGACATAATGAGATTTACTTGTACTGTACTTAATTAACTCTACCTCCCCAATCCACAGGTGTCCGTGCCCGTGACTGTGTATGTTGACGATGTGAATGACCACGCGCCGGTCTTCCTAGCTGAAAATATTACAGTTACTGTTGACGAACTTACTCCAGTCGGTACGTTTTCTTTTGTTAGTTTTAAGCTCTGACTACGGTAAGTTTGCGTGTTGCTCCTTGGTCACTGTAGTTCTGTTAGTGTGTCTTGGTGGATGGTGAGGGTTTGTTGGTGTGTAAAGAGGAAAGTTTTGATGTATAGGGGGTGTTTGTTTATTCCAGGCAGCATCAATCTAATTTCTCGTCTCTATTTTATTTTTGCGTTGCTACTGCTGCTACTATTTTCAAAGATGTGGTAGCTAAAAATATAGTAAAACAAAAAAAGCTGTCTAACTTAACAATGGTAACACATGCATGGATTATATTTTAAACAACCATTGAAACTTTATCCATTACTCTTAACTTTATCATGGAAAATCAATTTACCCATTATTTTTAACATTACTAAGGAAAAAATCGATTCATACATATCAAAAATACTAGAATAATGCAATTAAACTGTTGCAAGAGGTGAGAGACGGGAGACAATACTTGATAGACGGGGCACAATACTTTTACGACCACTGCGTCCCTTCTACATGCCCATACAGATCAATAATACAAACATAATGCTGTTGAACCACTTCAGGAGAGTTAACAGACGAGATACAGTAGCTTTTACCCGAACTGCGCCTCTCCTACAGACTTTTACCATCAGTGCTCCTCTCCTGCAGGCCTCCCGATTCTTCCGGCGATAGGGACGAGTGACGCCGACCGCCCCAACACCGCGAACTCCGAGGTGGAGGTGCAGATCGTGAAGGGCAACGAGGAGAGTTACTTCACCCTGGCCGACAGGAAGCGCGGGACGGTGACTCTGGCGAGGAGTTTGGACTACGACGCGGGGCCGAAAAGCTTCCTGCTGGAGGTGGTGGCCAAGGTGAGAGAGAGAGAGAGAGAGAGAGAGAGAGAGAGAGAGAGAGAGAGAGAGAGAGAGAGAGAGAGAGAGAGAGGTGGTGTTTGTAAGTGCGTTGAAAGAAAATGGAAGTTACTGTGTGATATGGGAATTAAAATATACAAATGAAGGTGTAAAGTTTATATAATTATATACTAAACATCTTCTCTCCCTTTTCTCTTCCTTCTTTCATTATTTTTTGTTTTCATTCTTCCTTTCCTCCCTTCTCTCCATCTTCCTCTATTTCTTACCTCATTTCATCCATTCTCTCTTCCCTCCCCTCCCTCACCACTTTTCTTCCTGCCTCTCTTCCTTCCCTTTCTTTTATAATTTTTTTTTTGTCGTCCCTCCTTTCCTCCCTTCTCGTCATCCTTCGCTATTTCCTTACCTCTTTTCCTTCCTTCCTCTCCTTCCTCACCTCATCCTTCCCTCTCTCCTTATCTCCATCCCTCCCATCCCTTCATCTAACCTTCCCATCCCACCCTCCCTTCGCAACAGGACATGGGCACGCCAGCACTCAGCTCCTCCAGCACCGTCAAGATAGTGGTGCTCGATGCTGACGACTTGCCTCCTCTCTTCAGCCACCCTCGCTATTACGCCAGGCTCGCCGAACACCCGGGTGCTGATCCTGTGAGTGACTGGCATTACTTGACTGACTAGACTAAGAGGAGGACTAAGGGCGGAAGATAAAACTCTCCCGTATTCAGAAACGTTTTGTTTTTTCACCACGACTATTTTCAAGGGCCACAGAGATGATTAGACTGGTTCTCAAGAGTGCTTCTCCTGTTAGTAACGTAGAAATCTTGTTAATCTGTCACTAGAACCGTAAAAACGTCCATGTCAGTTCAACTATATAGAGCCTTTTGAAAATAGTGGAGTTGGGACGCAGAAGTGTTTTAGAATATGGCCTTATGTCTTGTGGTCAATGTATCATCACCTGTCATCACTATTATTACTCTTTCTTTCATTCCTTCATTCCTTACTGCACAGACTGATAATACGACACTTCCTCATCTTTCCCAGGGCGTGAGGGTGTTGCAGGAGGTGGACGTGCTGCCTGATGGCCTTCGTGCAGTTGACGGGGACGTTGGGCAGAACACCTCCGTCCGCTATTCGTTGGTTGACACTCCCGC
This sequence comes from Scylla paramamosain, assembly GCF_035594125.1. Taxonomy (NCBI): domain Eukaryota; kingdom Metazoa; phylum Arthropoda; class Malacostraca; order Decapoda; family Portunidae; genus Scylla; species Scylla paramamosain. The sequence continues at coordinate 12,315,225 of NC_087166.1, forward strand.
CTCCAGTCTGTTCTCCATCGACCCTGTGTCCGGGCGGCTGTTCCTCACCTCCCACCTGGACCGGGAGAAGCTCTCTGATCCCTCCCTCACCCTGCATGTCAGAGCCGAGCAGGTCAGGGAGCAATACAACTACGATCAGTATATTATGTACTTAAGTGCATGTAAATTTCTAAGACGCAATTATCATCCAACGTAACATTTTATCATGATATTTTACTGCACTTAAAATTTTAATACGTATATATTTTCCTATTTAAAATTTTATTGTAATATTTTACTGCGATTAAGGTTCATAACCGCTTGTATAATCTCATTTAACGTTTCCTGTAACTGAATTTTTAAGGTGGACTTCTTCATATTGAGCTTATAGAGTTTATGTGAGTGTTGTGTTGGTAGGTGGACGACGCGAGGAAGGTGGGGTCGAGCGTGGTGGTGGTGGAGGTGCAGGACGTGAACGACAACCTGCCTCGCTTCTCTCAGGACGTGTATTCCGTATCCATCATAGAGAACCTGCCCACCTCCTTCAGCGTGATGCAGGTGGCAGCCGCTGACCCTGACGAGGTGCTGAGTGCTTCCTGTTGTTGGTGTTGTTTCTGCTGTTGTTGGTATTGGATTTGGTTTTGTCCTGCTTGTTCTCTTTGTTTTCCTCGTTCTTTTTCTTGTTATTCTTAATGTTCTTGTTTTTTTGGTGTTCTTGTTTTCCGTGTTCTTGTTATTTCTCTACCTTTTTGCTCCAGTAGTAATAGTAACAGTAGTAGTAGTAGCAGTAAGAGCAGCTGTAGTAGTAGTTGTAGTAGCTGGTAATAATAACAGTGAAAAAAAAATGAGTTAGTGTTCATAGACAACCTCATACATTATCACAGTCTCCTTCGTCACCTCACTTGAATGGAGAACAAGTCTAAAATCTGCTTCCCCTTCTCTCCGGCAGGGCGTGAATGGTGCCTTCAGCTACCATCTAGTGGGCGGCAGCGGCTCCTTGGCCATCAACCCGCATTCTGGCTGGCTGACGGTGGCGAACCAAAGCATGCTGGATCGAGAGGAGAACCCAGTCATCCATCTCAGGGTCTGCGCGGATCAACTGGCGCCCTTAGCTGCTCGATCCGGCCGTGCCTACATTCCTGCGCTGATAGAGGAACCTTGGACGCCCACAGAGACACCCAAGACCGTGGTGGAAACTGAGACACCTGCGGAAGAGCTTGAGGTAACTACAGAGGTGGTCATCCCGACGGAGTACTCGGAAGCCTTGGAGGGATTCACGGAAGCCACGACCCTTCAAGATGACGCTGGTGAGACTACGACCACCCAAGAGACGACCACTACTGAACTACCAGAGACAACGGTGGTGGAGGGCCTCTATGATGATGTCCCCACTCTCGTCACGGCCCCCTTGCTGCGGGAGGTGGGCAGGCCGAGGGTCAGAACAAGGGCACGAGCCTCCACCTCCACCGTAACGCCGCCGAAGAGGAGGTCCCTGAGGCAGAGGGTTCCGTTACATAGCAGGCGAAGACGAGCGAAGAGGAGCAGTGAGGGTCTTCATGGCGGGTACTCCTCGCTGACTAAGAGAGAGACTACTGCAGGAGTGATGCGAGAGGGAGGCTTTGGGGCAAGACTGGAGGAGGAGAACGTGCGCGTGCTCCTGAGGGTGCAAAGAATCGATCCCACTTCAGGCAAGGAGACTCCAGAAGACGATAGAACTCACCCTGAAGATACAGTCTCGCCGCCACCACCTGAGGCTACCCAGGGACACTCACGGCACAGACCACCGACAGGAGCCTACCAGTGGGGTGAGACGCGGCGCAGGGGGCACAGGTCCACCAATGCCACGCAGGAGGAAGCAGCGCCGGTGCCCCAGTCATGGTCGTGCGCCATGATCGAGCTTAATCTTCTGGACGCCAACGACAATAACCCAGTGTTCCTGCCGAGCAACCAGTACGCCTTCACCATCACGGAGAACGCGCAGCAGGGGGACCTTATTGGCACGGTGAGGGAGGAGGAACTGTGTGCCTGATCTCTCTGTAGTGTTATGTAACCATTAGTCAAGTCATCACTTCGCCCTGTCTTGTTCAAGTTCTCGTTCTTCTTGGCCTAATTTATCTCTGGCCAGGTAGAGGAAGGAGATAAAGCACTGCACTCTATAGGGAATGCAAATACTATTTTTTTCTCTCCGTTTTCCTCAACTTTTGGAAGGTAAACTGTGGTAACTTTTCTGCATTGAGTGTCCGGCTGAGGGACCTTTGCCCTCTAAAGGTTAAAAGAACATGGAAGGAGGGGAGAGCTCCGTGAGAGACACAATGTAGAAAGAAAAATAATAATTACTGCATTTCCCGTCACCTATTGCTCAAAATATGGCTATCTCCCTCACAGGTCACAGCAGAAGACGCTGACGAAGGCAACAACGGCCTGGTGAGGTACAGGATACAGACTCGAGAGAACAGCACCAAGGACACCGCCGTCAGGAGCGTGGCCGTGGGAGAGGAAGACGGCGCCCTTACACTGAAGGAGAGCCTTCCCCCCGGCCTGCTGACGGTGCTGGTTGAGGCCTCGGACAGTCCCTTGAACCCCTCGGAGACACGCACGTCCCTGGCGGTAGTGACGATCAGGTAATGGCTGGCGGCGGAGTCTGGGCAGCTTGTGGGAGGGAGGGATGTTGTTTTCCCGCCACTTTGCTTAATGGGTCGTCGTGTGCCTGTCAGCAGCAGCCGCCTCACGTCCGCACTGGCCTTGGGGAACTTTTCAAATAAGTATTCAGTAATTCTCTGTTCGATTTAACCTTTTGAAATTCACGCACACATTTTTCTCTCTCTATGGGTGTGTTATTTCTACAAAACTGAAGTCTTTATGCGAAGATTCACGACGGGGTTGATTTATACACTCGTAACTAACTCGATGTAGTATTTTAGTGAGGCAATGTTTTTCTTTCACTTAATTCCATATTCACGAGCGTCCTCAGCCTCGCTTCACCTCGCTCACTCGCCGCTCGGCCTTCACCAAGTGTCTGTCTCTCCCGGCAGCGTCAAGGCGACACACTCCTGGGAGCCGCGGTTCGAGGGGGCGCCCTTTGAGCTGTGGGTGGGCGGCGATGCTCCCGTGGGCACCAGCGTGGGCCAGGTGCGGGTGGTGGACATGCCGGGCCCCGAGCTGCTGTTTGACATGTTCCACAGTTATCCTGAAGGAGGTAAGACCATTCCCTGCTTCATTATCTCTTCCATTCCTATTGCAGATATACAAAGGAACACAAAGGAAGGCCAGCCAGAAGCAGACCTGTCTGACATGTTTCATAGCTGTCCTGAAGGAGTTACGGCCATTTTTTGTCTGCTTTAATATTCCTTAATTCATGACATTGTTATATAAATGAACACAAAGGAAGAACAACCAGCAGCAGACCTGATAGACCTTACAAAGATACACTATTAGATATGTACAGGATTGTAAAGGTGAAATGTTTATGATTATATCATTAGAAATGGACTTCACAAAAAAAAAAAAAAACTATCAATTACAGTTAATTTTTGCTTCATTTTATTGCATTACTGCTTGTCTTTTCCCTCGTGGCATATTAACCTTTTGCATTTTGAATGTACGTGCGTTTAATACTGTGAATTAAGAGGAGGCTGTGAACTTTAGTGGCGGGGCGAGCCTCAGGGGTGAGTGTGTGTGGAGTGACTCAGCCTCCTTAATCCTTTCACTGGTCGACATTTTCTCCCGAAATTACCCATCTTTTTAATTCTTATTTTCTAGAACAGTTCCTCTCATATCTCCATTGCTTAGAAAAGTAAAAATAAGCATCCTATTCTATCTTTTCTTCTGTGTATTTATGCAAACAATCTTTACAGTAAATTCAGTGTTAACAGAGGAAAACCATAGCTATAAGACAACACATCGCATCACAAACCCTTTCTCTCCATCTGTCTCTAACATCTCATTCATACAGGTGGCCACGGCAGAAGAGCCTCCACCTCTCCTTGTCCAAACACTCCTTTCTAGTAAGCAAACAACTTTTACGGTGAATTCAGTGTCAGTAAGTAAAGACCACAGCAGTAAATGTTGATTCCCCCTATTCTCAGTGCCCTTCGCCATCGAGGAGACGTCTGGCATCGTGTCCGTGGTGAACCCTCTCAGGAACTACTCCCGCTCCTCTTATGAGTTCGAGGCGGTGGTGACGGACGGCCGAGACTCCCTCGCCACCAACCTGACCATCAACGTGGCGCCCACCCGCAGGCCAGGCTCCAGGAGGGACACTGTGTTGCACTTCTACATACAGGTGTGTTGGGTGAGCCTCTCTGAAAACTCACCAGGCTCATCATTATTCATTATCATTTTGTGTAACGTCCTTATTTCTCCTTCAATATTACTATCAATATTAAAAGACCAGTGTCATCTTCGTGTGGCAGTGTTTCATGAGTGAGGTGCTCTGGCTGACTCTTTCTTGTTTTGCGCGCAGGAGAACTTGTCTGGCGGCGTGGTGGGGGACGTCGTGGCGGCTCTGCGGAACATCGGCGTGCGGGTGCCTCCTGATCCGCAACTAGAACTCGTAAGTATTCCTGCCGTCAGTTGCCGGTGTGTTGTGGGTTGTAGCAGGGTTATGGTGTCGCTCGAGGCAGCAGGTACAGATTACTTCGTGGTATTTAGTGCCTTCATGACTCGTTCTCTCGCAGGTCAGTCCAGAGGCTCGTAAATACTTTGCGCTGGCCCAGGACGCGACGCTGTACACGGTGGCGCCGCTGGACTACGAGACGCACAACAACCACACGCTGGTGGTGATGAGCGCCAGGACCT
>NC_087166.1:12325000-12337500 GCF_035594125.1 Scylla paramamosain
GGAGGTTACGGTTAAAGGATGGAGGGTGTTTGGAGGGATGGGAGAGTAAGTGGTAGGTTGAAAGAGGAGGAGGAGGAGGAGGAGGAGGAGGAGGAGGAGGAGGAGGAGGAGGAGGAGGAGGAGGAGGAGAAGAAGAAGCTACGTGGAGGATAATGATGATAAAGAATGCTGGGAAAGCGGAAGACTAAGTGGAGAGATGAAGAAGGATAGAAAGCCACGTGAAAGATAAGGTTAACTTTACATAACATAACATAATTTTACATAACGTTACTTAACACCTAACGCCTCCTCTCTTCGTGGCGGTGCAGGTGGTGGTGGTTGGGACGCTTGCCGAGGACGCAGGGCGGATGTTTGGTCTTGACGTGCGGGCCACAGACAGGGACGGGGACACTACCGGTCGCTCCGCCATCGCCAATGTGTTTGTAAGTAGCGCAGCGAGGAGGGAAGAGGAATCCTGCCAGAGACACTTCAAGGCCACTAGGGATTGTAGGCCCGAGATACTTCAAAGGCACATTAAGATTACGAGTTTAGCGATAAGTTATGGGGCAGGGACATACAAGGGGTGCTCTGGGACACTTTAAGACCACACTAATGATAAGATTTTTGTGATAGGTTTCTGGGACGGGGGCATGTAAAGGATACTCTGGGAAGCTGAGGAAGATATTAACCCTCACCCATATACACTGAAGACATACAAGACCGCTTTAGGACACTTAGGGACACTTAACACTCACTCAAACTTACTGAAAACAAGGCAGTTTTAGGACGCTCAAAGATGACTCAGCTCTCACTTAAATACACTAGAGATATTTGGGGTAATCTTAAGGGGAATTTCAACTCTCACTTAAACATGCTAGTGACACTGGGATACTTAAACATACTTTGCAACACCTGGGGGCATCTTGGGACATTGTGGACCTAACAACCCCACCCCAGGCCACTCCTCATCTCCACGTCCCCTCAGGTGCATGTGCTGGGCCCTGGGGGTCACCTGGTGGTGGAGATGGCGGCGGCGCCCCGAGATGTGGAGCCTCATCTGGACGCCATACAAGAGTGAGTTGAAATGAGAGTTTAGGGCGATTATGTGATGATATTTGCTCTGTTCTTGCTATTAGTAATTCTATTATTACCTCTACTATTACTGCTACTGTTATTATCATTCACACTACTACTTCTATTGTTATTATTCCGCTGCTGCTACTTCTTCAGAATGCTGTCGAACCTGACAGCGCTGGAGGTTCGCGTGCAGAGAATCGCAGCTCACGTGGAAGGCGACGCAGCCCACACCGGAGCGTGAGTGTATACCCTCTTCCCTCCCCGGCAGTAAGGCTACTGAGGGAAGGAGACCGGGGGAGTGGGATGACTGATGTTTTTAGTGTCATAATTACGTACTTCGCTGGATTATCGCCTCAGTTTTTTTCTTTTTTTTTTCTTTCGTGTGCATAATTAGATACTTTTATTGCTTGGACTGTGAGATAATACGAAGAACATGTAGAAGCAAGGGACGTGTTTATGAAAGAAGGAGTAGGATGAAAAGGGAGGGAAAAGGGAGGGAAAAAGAAGAAATTATAATATTCTTGATGTCAACTTGAAAGAAAGATAGCGGAATTACCTTATCAGAGAGAGAGAGAGAGAGAGAGAGAGAGAGAGAGAGAGAGAGAGAGAGAGAGAGAGAGAGAGAGAGAGAGAGAGGCCGCCACCATTTCCTATTCATGGAGAACAGGGACGTCAAGAAACGGAGAAAAAAAGACACCGTCTTGTTCAAATATGCGGCGAGGAGTGAAGGAAAATGAATTGGATGGGGGAAAAATACGGAAGAATAATTTTTCCTCTCTTATCTTCATATTTTCTCACCATTTTAAGCTGCTGTGTTGCTATAAGAAATAAAAAAAATATATAAAATTAGAAGTGATATATCTACCTTTCATTTACGTCTGTTTGTGATGTCTGCGATTTGCAGAAAGGAAAATGTGGTAGAATAATATTTTTCCTCTCATGTCTTCCTATTTTTTCACAATTTCAAGCTGCTGTGTGTTTATATGTGTGTACATGAGAGGCAGAATTAGAAATTATATATTTACTTTGTTTCTGTGAATTGCAGAACAGAAAATCGGTAGAATAATGTTTTTTTTTCTCTCTTTCGTCTGTATTTTTTTCGCTATTCGAAGTCGCTTTGTGCAAATCACAGACATCACTAACAGACGTAAATGAAAGGTAGATGTATCACTTCTAATTTTCTATGATTTTCTAATTTCCTATAGTCACACAACAGCTTAAAATGGTGACAAAAGAGGCAAACCTAGAAGGAAGTTTAAACTTACCTTACAACTGTGTTCGCATTTGTGATTTGCATAACGGAAAATGCGCTAGGATAATGTTTTCTCTCCTGTCTTTGTATTCCTCTGTCTTCAAAGCTGCTGTGTTAGTGTACTCGTAAGTGTGTAAATGAGGAGCAAAGCTAGAAGGAAGTTTAAATTTGTCTTCCTTCTAAGTCCGTATTCGTGATGCCCGTGATTTGCAGAACGGACGTGTACGTGTATGGTGTGGACCCTGTGACGCAAGCCGTGGTGGAGGGCGTGAAGCTGCGCCACGCCCTCAGAGGCCGCCGGGGACACCTGGACGCCATGCTACCCTCAGGCCTCCAGCTCAAGGGCCTCAGACTGCCACTACCTTCCCGCTCCGGCCACGTGCTGCAGGTAAGGCGCTGCTCTTCTGCTATGGTGCTCCTTTAAAGAAAGCATTGCACGTATGTAAAATATTCTTTCGAGTTCTTAGGAGTGGTGCATAGATAATAACCATATTTCACTTTTAAAAGTAATTAAGACACTAAAAGGACACTTTATCGATTGATATATACTTTTTTATTTCAGTATTCTTCTACATTTCATGAATCAACATTCTGTGATCTTAGAGGGAAATTCTCAGTCGCAAAAAAAAATGTTTACATTTTTTACAGATCCTGACCTTAATTTAAAATGATATGAAAAAAACTTTCAATCCCAAAATTTTTAACTGATTATATGGATATGTTCCTTGCTCAAAGAAAAACAAATGTACGTATGTACAATATTCTTTTGAGTTCTTAGGAGTGGTGCGTACATAATAACCATATAGAATTTTTAAAAGAAATTAAGACACTAAAAAGATATACTTTGTCGATTGATATGTATTTTTTTTATATCAATATTCTTCTAATTTTCATGATTCATTATTCTGTAATCTTAGAGGAAAATTTTTAATCGGTAAAATTTTTTATTTATTTATTTATTTTTTTACATGTAGATACATTAATAAAAAAAATAAAAAAAAATTTCGATCGCAAATTTTTTATCTGATTATAAGGAAAAATTCCTTACATAAAGAAGAAACATTGTACATATGTAAATTATTTTTTTATTTCTTAGGATATGTTCCTTACTTATACTTACAGCACTGAACGTTTATATGGACACAGGAGAGAGAATAGAAGGTTAATATGTGTTTAGAAAGTGGTAACCTTTCTACTTTGGCGGTAGACGTTTGTAAGGACACAGGAGCGAGAGAGAATAGAAGGTTGATATGTGTTGGAAAAGCGGTAGCGTCTCTTCTATGATAGTGCCTTAATATTCACAGCACTAAGTGTTTACATGGACACAGCAGAAAGAGAGAATAGGGGTTAATCTTGTCTCGTCTGGGTAAGAGAAGTATTAATGAGACGAGTACCAAAGCATGCGTTTGAAAAGGTTTATTTGATTATGTGAACAAAAGTAGCTAGCAGTGAAAAGGTTAATTAATGTACAGGTGTTATTCAGGTAGGTTTTCCTTCCCTTAACCTGCCATAATGAAAGACAGATGAGTTTCTGCTCCTGCCTTACTACTTCCCGTAATCGTTAAGTATTAACGATTAAGTATTAAGTCCTTCCCTTTTCTTCCCTTAATTACGTGGTACAGGTAACATTTCTCTTCTACTTCCCATAGTGTTCCCTTGATTGTAAATGTTACAGTTGAGATGATATATCTTACCTTAATTATCATAAAGCACAGATAGAACCCTTCATCTGCCTCCCTAATTGAGTAGTACAGGTAAAACTCCTTCTCTACTCTTTCTGACTGTTTGCTCGCTCCTACTTCGTGTTTCTCAGAGTTTTTACCAAGGGGAGTGACGTAGCGGTGACGAGACAAGATCAGATGATGGGCTTTTGTTTTAAATACTCAAATTTAATTTCCATTAAGGATCTAGGCCAGAAAGAAAAAAAAAAGTATTGTGTATTTTTTTTTTGTTTCTCTTCTTTTGTTTTTCCGAGAGTGAGTTTTTTTTTCCTTTTTCCTTTTTTTTATTTATTTTTTTTTATTCTGGCCGAGACAAAGGTAATTCCACGTTTAATAGTTTCCGTTGCTTTTGAAGTTGTTGAACGCTGTGCTTTATTTTTGTTGCCGAGGAAAGGCCGCGGGTTAAAACAGAATGGAATAAAAGTCGCTAACAGTGTTGATATCGAGCGCGGAACGAGCATCCTTGTCCGCTGAACCTCTGATGCAATCCAACAACACTGGCAATGCACCCGATCAAACGCGTGACATGAATGTGGTTTTTGCGTGGGAATATTGTTCACCGATCAGCGCTAATTGCGTGTGATGGGAGAGCGGCAGGGTGGGAGTAGCAGGTGTACATGGGAGCAATGTTCGACACTCCCTCCCTCATGTACGATAGTCAGGCGGTGATTTATGGCTTGTACGGTTAGATTTTACACATTTTTCGTTTTCGAGAGTACAATTTTGCATAAATGCGAGATAAACCAGGGCTAAATAAAGGGATGCCACGGCGAAACACGAATATACACGAATATATTGTAGTTTTTATGAGGAAAATGTGAGTTGCTGGCGTCTTTTATGAGCGGTCTAATGGTTTCATTTACCGGAGAGGAGAACAACGCCGCTACTTTGTTTGCACACTTCAAAGCCTCCTCGACCAGTCCTCGCTACAGTTGTAGACTCACTCGCCGGTAAAAATAACTCAATTCTATATTCTTCTGGGGCCGGTCGATGCCGCTGCCTCGAGCCAAACATTCCATTTCGCTAATTCATGTCCTTTCCAGACCGCGTTTGGATTAGTGTTTTCCGTGAACATTTTCGCTTGTGTCGCCTTTCTGACCTTCAGAGCTGAGTGCGTCATAAACTCTAGGCTGCCTCTCCCTCCCACCCCTACGAAACAGACACACACACACACACACACACACACACACACACACACACACACACACACACACACACACACACACACACACACACACACACACACACACACACACACACACACACTCCCCCACACAGATCCCCCTCGAACAAACACACCCCAGGACTCGGCGCTGTGAGTCTGGGATCCCTCAGTGACACCCCCCTTTTCCTCTCCATCCCGCCCTGCCTGGCACATATCTTTTTGTTGATTATGTTCCCGCGCATCTTTTTGACGATGATTAGCTGGCACTGAGTGTGTGAGAGTCTCACAACACGTGTCCATGTCCCTCTGCAGACCGCGGAGGTGGCCATCCTGGCGGGGGCGGTGGTGGTGTTCTTGCTCACGGTGACGGCCATCGTGTGTCTGTGCTACAAGCAGCGCAAGAGGTCAGTCCTTGTTTGTTGTAGTCACTGTAAATGGTGTCACAGTAATGATTGTACTGATTCTGTGTCCCCGTGGGTCCTGCCGCCGCGCAGAACAGTGCCATCACCTGAAGCAGTCCGTCCTCCCACAGCCGCCGTAAGCCCATGCCTCTGCCGCCCCTCGTGACCACAGGGGGCATGCCGGTGATGCCCATGGCCTATCCGGGACCCTTTGGCGCCCCATATACCCACATGAGTGACCACAGCAGTGCTGACTCCACCGAGGCCCAGGAACCTTCCCACGACCACCACCATTACCCCGCAGACATGGCCCACTACCCCCAGGAGGCAGCGCGCTACCCACCTGATCACGGCCACCGCCCACGCTCCATCATGAGGCACCCCCACCACCGCTGTGCCCACTCCTGTGTCTCCGAAATTGAGGTAGGTAGACATTTTCTGCACGTAATTACGGCTTGCTGGAATGTGAGTCTCAGCGGCTGTCATGCTGGGCGATGTCTCTGTTGCGCCAGTCCGCACCACTGCTGACCCAAACAATGTTGCAGCATTCCTGCCCGACTCACACGGACGAGGACGAGACGGCCTCCATGTGTGCGCACCACATGGCTTCCAGGAAGAGGCGGCGAGGCGGGGAGGGCGCGTCCAGAGTGGGCGGCCGCATCCCTGAGGAGTCCAGCTCAGACCTCGACGAGCGAGACCACGCGCCGCCGACAGTCACCGTACCTGGGCAGCCCAAGTGTTGTGCGCGTGACAGGTGGGCAGCGGCTCGGAATGGGAGTACTTAGTGACAACATTCCTCAGCCAAGGCACGTAAGACAAAGAAATTCAACGAGACGCGTTTTTCTTCTCCCAGGTACGGGAGGAACATGAGAAACACCCGAGGCCTTCCCACCGTGGACTGCTCCGTGGCTTCCTCCACCAGGACTCACTCCCCGGATAGCCTGGAACAGCACCCGCACCTGCATGGCCGCGCCGCCATCCACACCATCCCCCGCACGCACCTCAAGCGGGCGGGTGATCTCGGAGGGCCCAAACCAAGCGACGTGACTGAGTTATAAGCTTACATCCTGAAGGCGTCACCTGAGGATCCTCGTCTGCCTTGCCTTCAGATGGTGTAGTTTTAAAGTTTTCTCACAATGGCTATCTTTGGCAGCGTAATCTACAGCACGTGAGATGCAATGTAAGGTGCACAATATAGCAACAAAAGGTCACCGTCCGCATCGCCGTCAGGAGTCAGGTGTTCATGTATTAAGTAAGTTTTGTAAGCATGTTAAAGAGATTATTTAATGTGCTACTTTTTACGCCTGGCAGCGGTGTTCGGCAGGCGTGTGTTCACTTGATATGTTCGTTGTGATGAGATTTGCGAGATGTGCCAAATGAAAATACTCGTAAGACTATTATTGAAGGTAACATTAAGTGCATCGCTGTACAGGCTTTTGGTGCGCACATTGTACACACACACACACGTGGTGTTGAAAATATAACATTCACTGCACTGTTCAAAACAAACAAAAAAAAAAAAAAATAAAAAAAATAAAAAAAAATAAAAAATAAAATAAAAAAATAAATAAATAAAAATAAAAATAAAAGCAAAAACACGAGAGAGTATAAACAGAAGTGGAAATAGAGACATTTTTCATGAGTATGTGACAGAGAGACCGTCATTGGGCAAAAAAAGTAAATAGATAAAAATAAAATGCCCTTTACTATTTTTTCATTTTCTACTTCTATTTTCTTCTGGTATTTAAACAAGTGAGGATGAGTTTCCTAGTTAGTATGGAAAATAATTATATTACTGTTGTTGTTATTATTATTATTATTATTATTATTATTATTATTATTATTATTATTATTATTATTATTATTATTTAGTAGTATTAGTGTGATGTTCGTTCAATAAAGGATACACATATGTTACTTTGTGACTTGTGTTTTCATTGCTTTGCCATCAATTGGGTGACTAAAGGGATAGAAACTAAATAAAAACAAGCTGCCTGGATGTGCATGTTTTGCATCGTGTGTAAGCCTTAATAACGACAACTGTGTGTGTGTGTGTGTGTGTGTGTGTGTGTGTGTGTGTGTGTGTGTTGTATCACTTGGTAATTGGTAATACTGCCTAAAAGTAATACACAGAAAATTACAACTAGCGTTGAAAAGAAAAAAAAAAAAAAAAAACCCTCCATAATTCAGTTAATTTCCTCACGAGAATGGCTAAAAGTGAAGTATTTGCCAGCGTCACCTTTAGTCACTTTCACGAGACAAAAGGGAGACAAACGCATGTTCAGATTGCATTAAATTAAGTAAAGATGACATTTTATCTTACTATTCCAAACACTATCAATTTTTCGCTCAAATGTATATATTCAATTTACGCCTCTTTCTGTGACTCCGCCTAATAAATGATTAAAAGAAGAACAATAGGCATGACACTCTATCTGCAGCTTATCCGTGCATTTTTCAATACTCACCTTTTCCCTTTCATTGTTTATTTTCCACTCAACACCACTTCGCACGTGATCAAGAAAACAAGAAATATATATATATATATATATATATATATATATATATATATATATATATATATATATATATATATATATATATATATATATATATATATATATATATATATATATATATATATATATATATATATATATATATATATATAGCTTGAAACGCACGTAAAAAAAAAAAAAGTAGAAAGATAAACATCCACAAGAGTTTTCAGGTACGCGGGAACATAGGTAGGAAGACACAATTACGTCACGGGAAGGTGGCAGCTAAGGGGATAAAATATTCTAAGGTGCGGCGGTAATGAGAAAGAAGGCGTAACGCGAGCCGGGAATCAGAGGCGAAACTTTGCTGGGGAAAGAAGTATCGTCTGGAGAGAGAGAGAGAGAGAGAGAGAGAGAGAGAGAGAGAGAGAGAGAGAGAGAGAGAGAGAGAGAGAGAGGAAGGAAAGTGGAAGAGGTGGGAAAATGTGTTTGAGAGAGAGAGAGAGAGAGAGAGAGAGAATGTATGTTAAGGTTAGAAGCAGCGAAACGAAACAAGCTTCGAACTCGTTGCGAACCAGAGCGAGTCACTTCCACTCCTTGCCTTCGCCATAGCTAAATTCACCGTCACATCACTAGGAGCCACTACTACAGAGCCACAGTTCACCAGCCCCGACCTACGTAAGAGGAACGAGTAACCAAGACCAAGACCGTGGCTGGAGACGAATACAACTGCTAGAACCTTATGTTAGCGGTTCATGAAGCTTCGAAGATTAAGTGAAGCGAGATGTTGAGACGTTCGCTGCAGTGCTGAGTGAGACTTCAGGGAGGGAAAACGAAGGTAAGTCAGGGTGTTAGTGTGAGAGGAAGGGAAAGGTGAAAGGCAGATGATAAGGGAGGAAAATAGAGGAATGGAGAGAATGGGAAAGGAGAAGGAAAGGGAAGAAATGGAAAGGGAGAAAAAGGAAGGAGAGAAAAGGTACAGGAGATGAAGAGCTAGGAAAGGAAAGTGAGTGTGTGTGTGTGTGTGTGTGTGTTAGTTGATGTTATAGACAACAGCACTGAATAGCTACTGGTGTTTTGTATGATTCATATTTTCATACACGTGTAATGTAGTGTAATATAAGTAAAATGTACGAGCCATGACCAATGAAATCTAGATATCTATGTATGCGTGTATTCAACAGTCCAAACCTTCCATTTGTATATCATATTTATCTATAAGGTAGAGTAGAATATGCAGATAAAACATCAACTAGTAAGTCAAATAACCATATTATACACACACACACACACACACATAAATAGATAAATAAGTAAATAGAAAATGAACAGCACTAGTAATACAGGCATCCATTTCAGAGGCTCAAGACAAGGCTGCCATTTTGTAACCTGTTCACGTGACCTCAAACAGACGGCGCGCACCACCTCCATCCGTTTTCTGTGGAGACAGTCTTCGCTTCTCTGGGTAAAGTACAGTATACATATATTTTGAATTGTATTTTATGGCGTCTGGTTGTATAGCGATTTGGTTGTATGTGCCAATCATTGCTATCACCATCATCATCATCATCATCATCACTTTCATCATCTTAATCATCATCGTAAGGCGTGAATCTATATATATATATATATATATATATATATATATATATATATATATATATATATATATATATATATATATATATATATATATATATATATATAGTAATAATAGCAACTTATATACAAAGATGTCAGCTTTACGTAATATGAGAGGCGAAACACACACACACACACACACACTCTCTCTCTCTCTCTCTCTCTCTCTCTCTCTCTCTCTCTCTCTCTCTCTCTCTCTCTCGAGCAACAGGTTAAGATGTGGAGACAGATCAATATGTAAGAAATCTCAGACAACACAAATCTAACCCACACCAGCACTCCTAAACTCAACGGGAGGGCATAGCTGACGTCTCTGCTTCTCCTGAGTCACCCTTGAGACACCGGTGAGCTGACCTTACGTCCATTTGTATGACAGTGAGGGGGAAAATAATAGGAAGTGACACATCGTGCCCGTAATGGCTACACGATGCGTCTTGGGAGGCTCGAGTTACGCCGCCACGCTCAGCCAGGCCTCCAGTCAGGCTACTCACCCACACACACGAACACTGTCTACTGCCGCGAGCTCCTCTGCGCGAGGCTCCCCTCCTTTCTCGCTCACCCTTTCTCCTCGTTTTCTCTGTAGCTAGTCCTACGTATTTTTTTTTATAACTTTTTTCGGGTTTGTTTTTTGTTTTTTCTTACTTTTCTTGTGTGCTTGTGTTCAAATAAGTGTTAGTTGGCTTCCTTTCATTTCAAACTTTCCTTTCATTCCAAACTCTACCTGACTCGCTTTAATGGGTGGTATTAAATAGTCGGAGGGTGGAGGGGAGGAATAAACCCTGAATCATCCAAGGTAGAGCTTTTAGCAAAGATTTGAGCGAAGAGTTTAGCTTTAGAGATAGGTATGATGGCAGTGGTGTCATCAGGTTGAGCTCGAGGATGGAAAGAGTGCCAGAAGTCACGAGTGGAGTTAGATGTAGATCCTCTTTATTCTACTACTTACTACTGTACTACTGTTTTACTACCACGTCTCAACTACTTTAAAACACTTTGTTCTCTTATAACACAATTCTTATGAGATAATTATCTGGTTCTCGTGAGTTTCTAATTGAAGATACAAAATTTTTGTCAAGTTAATACCAGAACCAAGAAAACACGCTTGGAAATCCCCAATGACTTTCACGATGTATATATATATATATATATATATATATATATATATATATATATATATATATATATATATATATATATATATATATATATATATATATATATATATATATATACTCGTATATATACAGAGAGAGAGAGAGAGAGAGAGAGAGAGAGAGAGAGAGAGAGAGAGAGAGAGAGAGAGAGAGAGAGGTTGTATGAGGACTAAGCATAATAACTTCATTGCAATACGCATATTCAAGAACAGGTGGATAGGAAAGAAAGAAGGGAAGAGAGAGAGGTGCCACTCCCTGGCTCCACGGGGATGCCGGGGAGGGTGAGAGGAAGGAAGGAAGGGAGAAAGAAAGAAAGGAAGTGAAGGAGTGAAGAAGAGAAATTCAAGAAGGAAAAGAGAAATTCAAGAAAGAATGTTAGGTTTGTGCCCCGAGGAACAGCGGCGCGCCACCGCAGCGTTCAGAGAAGGGATGGCGGTGGCGCTCAATGTGATGGGCCGCTTGTGTGTCGGTCTCGGGGCGGTGACGACTGCTGCCTGCCGCGAGGGATTGTGTGAGGATCAGACAGAACAGTGCGTCATTAAGGCTGCCCTAGTAAGAGCGCTAGTTGGTTCAATAGGCAGCGCGTGCATGGCAGTCTTATAAAGGTTCCAGAGCAGGTGTGTGACGCTAGTGATCGCAACCCTATGGCCTCCCTAAGCAGTACGTCAGGAAGGGAGAGGGAGGCCGCGGGTTCAGCGTGGTTCACGGGGACTGCCAGCGCGACGTGTTCTGGAGAGTTGTTGTGGCACGCCAGCGGGGCGGGATCCAAGGTTGTCTCCGGCACAACTAATTTTGTTGGATTTCCTTGTGGTGGTTTGCCAAAGGTGACGAGTGGCGAGTGGGAGGCGTCCGGCACGGGGAGGGATAGGAGAAGAGGAAAAGATAGAGGACCTGACGGGCGGGGAGTACCCGTCAGGGGGAAAGGAGGGGAAAGAGGAAAGAGAAGAGAAAGAGACGGGTGGGGAGGCCCCGCCGGGGATAGAGGAAGGAGGAGGGGACAGGAAAGAGAGGGAAAATCCGACGGTGGGGGAGGCACCGTCGGAGAGAAAGGAAGAGAAAGAGACCGTGCCGGACGTGGCAAGGGCTGGAGTGACTTTATCGGATACGGGATGCGACACAGCTTCGGAGCCTGAAGAGTGCTGCGCCGCGGCGGCGTTGTGCGGAGGTCTTGAAGCCCCTTGTTGGCTTCCTTGCCTTTGTCGGCGTCGTTATGGCCTCTGTCAGCGTCTTTATGGCCCTTCTTGACGTCATAATCTTTAGGCGTCGCCTGGTGAGCTTCAGCTTTGTCTGGAGGCTGCTCTTTTGGGGTCTGATCGAGGCACTTCGGAGGGGGCGAGAGGAGGCTCGTGATGGAATTAAGAAACCTCCCCACTACGGGGGTGATGACCCGCTTCCCCCGGCCAGAACTGGCAGGAGGGCTTTGCCGTGCCCACTGCGACAGGAGGTCGGCCATGGAGGTTCGGCTGGTGGAGTCCGAGGTCCCCAACCCCTCCACGGCGCATCTGACGCAGGTCTTGGCCTGGGCCCCCTCGCAGGTGTGGGTGAGGCCTTCCCTGAAGGCGAAGGCGAGGTGTAGCACCTCCTGCCTCTGTGGGACCGTCAGATGGACTGCTTG
>NC_087166.1:12342500-12355000 GCF_035594125.1 Scylla paramamosain
TGAAAAGCAAAGTAGCTTCCTCTCAAGTCTGTTGAAAGCTGTCAAGATGAGATGCTGAGACATTTAAGAAGACGAACTATACGAAATGAGTCTGCCCTCGTGCCCTATTTAGTCACAAAGCACCAGCCTAGTGTCCCAGTTACCTCAAGTCCTCCTCCCCTTCCTCACTCACACACAGCGGGTCAAGCAGCTTCATTACGACACAAAATTGCATTAAACTTTCCCATTAGGTTTTGGGGCCGAGTTGGTGATTGCCTCGTCCTTCGCCCTAACTTGTGCCTAACATGCGGCATTACTTGGTGAGTGGCTGCGGCTCGCCCTCCTCACGCCTCTGTGAGTTGCCAGACGTTGCTGTGATTGCGAGATGAGTATTAAGACATAAGAAAATAAGGGAAACTGCAAGATTAAGACATCAGGCCTACACGACGCATTCCCTCTAATGTTGATGTATTGTTGATTATGATTTGATCTGAGGTGAAATTTTGTGTTTTCTGAGTGTGTGTGTGTGTGTGTGTGTGTGAGAGAGAGAGAGAGAGAGAGAGAGAGAGAGAGAGAGAGAGAGAGAGAGAGAGAGAGAGAGAGAGAGAGAGAGAGTATCCCTGCCCAAATTCCGTCTTTCATTACCCAAATCTGGGAAATATTGCCATCACGTGTGGCCAGGAGAGAGAGAGAGAGAGAGAGAGAGAGAGAGAGAGAGAGAGAGAGAGAGAGAGAGCTGTAGTGTTGACAGTAGAGAGGAATTGGATTGATGGGAAGACTCGTTAAAAACTCAAACAACTCTCTCTCTCTCTCTCTCTCTCTCTCTCTCTCTCTCTCTCTCTCTCTCTCTCTCTCTCTCATGTGTATGTCTCCTACTGATATCAACATCTGCTTCCCTCTTATATATAAACAACCTGCACCTCACCCACCCTCTATCTTCCCTCACACACTCCTGAACGCTTCCCTTCAGTCTCTCCTCTAAACCTCCACTCTTACGCCGCCTAAACATGAGGCTCCGTTTTCTAAGAGACGAGCGAAGTTGGTTAGTGCTTTACGGCCTCTGAGTGGTATTTCCTTTACGATGTAGATTGTATTTTCCTATACATTATTAATATTTCTTGTCCTTTTCCCGGAAAGTACACAGGAAAATCCACTGATAGGAAAAAAAAAACACGGTAGGATGAGACTGACTAAGAGAGGAGACGCTATGGCTGGCGTGATGAAAGGAAAGTGTGGTAAGGGAAGTCTTATGTTAATATCAGGAATTATTTGTACTCGTGTGGAATTGTTGCGTCGCTACTGACGAAGGGAAAGGAGCTTAGTGAGTCGGGGTTCGGAGAATGTTCTGACTGACGGAGGATGAGCATGGGTTGACTGGTGTCTCTCTACTAGCGAAGGGAAGAGTTGTCATTGAGGTTTATACTGACGAAAGAGGAGCATTGTACTGGAAGCTCTACTAACGAAGGGAGAGAACTGGCAATTAAATTTGTACTGATGAAGGAAAGGTAACGCTGTGGCCGCGCTCTATTGACGAAGGAGAGAATTGCTTCATATTTATACTGATCAGGGAGGGGGAGCGTTATACTGCCCATTCTTTACCGCCAAAAGGGAGGAATTGTTATTGATATTACGCAGGAACATTGCACTGGAAACGCTTCTGACGAAGAGCAAGCGTTATATTTGAATTTATTTTGACGAGGGAGAATTGCATGAATGATGACAAGGGAAAAGTGCATATTGAGAAAAGTTTTATTGAAGGAAGAACACAGTAGCGAAACTTCAATAACCGACGAAGAGCGTTGTCAAAATCTTTATTGACGACTGATAACAAATAAAAGGACATTTACGTTATTCCTAAGGTAACTTTTATACTTCTCTTAACCAATGAATGAGAAAAAAAAGTTAATACAAGAAAACACTGATCTAAAAATTCTACTGAAGAAGAGTAAACAAGAACACACAGTATAAGAATCTCTATATCAGAATCTCAGACCCTTTCGCCATTCCTAGATTAACTTTTAAACATTTTGTGACTTGTACGTTAAAAATAGTGAACAGAAGAAGGAATCACCGGTCAAAAATACTACTGCAGAAGGGAAAAACAATAACACAGCATTAGAATCTTTATACTGACGCAGGCAAGGAGGGAGGGAGGGAGGGAAGGAGGGAGGGCTCGGTCAGGGAGTACTGCTGGGGGCTGAAGGGACACCGCAGCCCTCGCTCCCACAATAGTCCCAGCTAAGGGCATCACGCGAGGTCCTCTGGTCTTCCCTAACCTGATTTACTGCAGATTACTGAAGAGAGAAGTTCGTTGCGGCCTCAATAACACCCCTCCACCCCTCCACTCCCTTACCACTCTTCCTCCACCTCTTACTGTCCCTCCATTCCTTAATTCTCCACTCCCACTTGCTCTCTATGGCCTCTATTTTGCTCTCACCCTAGTAATGTTCCTCCACTATTCCACTTTATTCTTTATCTTGTTCTTTATTGCTGTTCATCCACCTCTCCACTCTGTCCATTGATTGTCTTCTCTCAAAACATCTCTACCACTGTTTGTCACTTTCTCCCTCTCCATTTCTATAACATCACTTCATTTCTCCACTATGGCACTGTTAAATCACTGTCCTCTCTTTCCTATTCCTTCTCTCCCTCTTCCCCTCAAGAAAGCACAAACAGTAAGCTTCTGAAATAAAACGTTTGAGTTACCCTTAAAGATCATCACGGAAAAGTGAATAAAATTACTACTCGTTTTCTCTCTCGCGTTGATCATCCCCCGGTGGCGAGTCTTGCCAGGGAAATAGAGATGGTTTTCCTGTTTCTGTTTTCACGTTTAATCTCGTTAGTACTTTTCATTGACGTCTGTTTCTTTGTTTTTTCTTGGTTTGTCTCGTCGTTCCTTCCTTTGTTAAGCCTCGTCCCTCTTGTTTGGTGTGTCAGAGTGGTGTGATATTGACATGGTGGTGTTGTTCTGTACTTTTGTTTTCTTTCCGTTTTTTTCTCTCCAGTTTTCCCTTGTGTTTCTGTCTTTGTCCTTGTCTGTTCTTCGTTATCAAGTTTCGTTTTGTTCATATTTTATCCTTTCGCCCTTGGTAGGAACGAAAAGGAAGAGAACGAGGAGAAAAATGTAAAGAGGAAGATGAGCAAAATATTAAAGGAAGTTTGACGGTATAATAAAAAGTTTGTGAGAAAAGATAAATAAAACCATTTATTTAACTGTTACTGGATTTATTTGTCAAAGCTTGAGTTTTTCGGCTTCCAGTTAGAGACGAAAATAAATAAATAAATAAATAAACCTTCAATAAACAAATCCATTGATAATAAAATAAATCAAGATATAATTTGAAGCTTTAATAAGAAAGATAAAAAAATGGCAGTCAATTTGGTGACAGGGGGAAGGAGAGGAGAGGAGGAAGAGGCGCCGCCCTTTAGTCATGAGGCATTCGTATGAGGCGAGGAAGGGGAGAAGGTGAGGTAATGCAAGGGTAGCCAGATTTATTTTCACTGTCTGGATGCAAAATGTCTGGTTTGCTTAAGGGAAGAGCGATGTTTGTGAGAGAGAGAGAGAGAGAGAGAGAGAGAGAGAGAGAGAGAGAGAGAGAGAGAGAGAGAGAGGTGGGTGTTTGTGTGTTTGTGAGGGGAGGACGAAGTGTCGGTAAATAAAGCCTTTTGCAGGGGAGGAAACACTGTGCCCGCGGCGCTGCCACGTCAAGGGAACCAGAAAAATAAACATGATGGAGAATGAAGAAAATTTTAAAAGTTGCCCTTCAAATCTGGACAGAAAAAAATGGGAAAAAATAACGTAATTCAATCGTACCGGAAAGAAAACGGAATAAATAAAAAGAGCATGTAAAGGAAAACAAAAAAGCTGCGATGGATAACTAGATTTTGAAGGAAAGAACAACAACAAAAAAAAGAAAAATAAGGAATCAACGGAAAATTATGAAAAAAGAAAAAAAATCTGCAGACACCGAGTAAAGTAACCGCTAATAATCAGTACAAAAAAAAGACACTCGAAAATAAGTAAATAAATAAATAAATAAAAAAAAAAATAGAACAAAGAACAAGACTACATAAAAAAAAACGAAGGAACAATAAAATAAACCTACCCAAAAATAACAATAAGATGAAAAAAAAAATCTAAAAAAAATCATTAAAAACACTTGCTATTCTTCTCTCTCCCTCTAGCAAAAATAATAAAATACAAAGGATCACTATTAATTACCGCAGAGGGAAGCTTAACAAGATAACATTAGCTAAACGAGTCCAGGCTATTTATCCTCAGCCTCAGGAAGGGCGTGGGCGGCTCTCTTGGCTCCTCTCGCTCCTCTCGGTTCCTCTTAGCTCAATGTTCTTGGGAAGCTCAGTGTGGGAAGGATAATTGGTTTCGTTACTCTCGTGGGTGTGGGAGACGAATTTTTTTAGGGGAGAAAGAAAAATGGAAGAATTGGGGGTAGGGAAAGTGACTAAGGCAAGGTCTGGTATAGAAACTCTTGGGGGAAGAGCAAAAAAAAAAAAAAAAACAGAGAATTTGGGATGAAAAGTAAGAAAAGTGGAAGAACTTTGGGTAGGGAAAGTGACTAAGGCAAGGTGCGGTATAGAACTTTTTTTGGTGGAGGAAGGAAAAGGAAGAATTGGAAGTTGAGAATGACTAAAGGAAAGGTATGTTACACAAACACAAAAACACAAAAAGTCACAGAACAAAAACCACTCAAAATGCATCAAAAAACACACCAAAAGTAGACAAAACCAAACGAAACACACAAAACTTTGGAAACATAAAAAAAAAAAAATGAAAAGCAAAGATGCGCTAAAATAACAAAGAAAATAATATGAAAAATTTTATAGAGGAGAAAGAAGGAATAAAAGGAAATAGGGGCTGAAAGTTGACTTAGCAAAAGTGCGGTATAGAAACTATGAAAGAATGAATGAAAATGACTTCAGATAATACTTTATATAAGAAAAGGGCGAGTGATGCTTGTATATAAGTAGCAAGGATACTGGGAAAGGAAAGTAAAAAGGATGAAATGGAGGATCGATTGAATGAAGGCAAAGAAAAGTGTACTGTATACTAAGGAAGAATTATAGGAAAAGGTAAAAAAGAAGGAAAGAAGAAAAGAACAGAAAAAGAAAAAAATTGTATGGATGAGGGAAAGAGTAAAGAAAAATGGAAGCAGTACTGCTTACTTTGGAGGTATTAAAGGATGAAAAAAGAAGGAAGGAAGGAGGGAAAGAAGGAAAAAATAAGCGGAGAAAGAAAATCAAGGAAAAGTGACCAAAGTACCGTATATTCAAGAAGGATTATGGGATGGAGAGAAGAAAAGAGGAGAGAGGAAGGAGAGAGGAAGGAAGGAGGGATGCGGTCGTATAATGAAGGAGGGCGGGTGATGAGGAGGCGTGGCAGGAACTAAGAGACTTGAGTATCGGGTAGGAAGAACCATCTATATCCTAATTTATCCTTGCCATCTTCTTACCGTCCCTCCTCCCTTCCTTATCACGCCCTGCCTCACACCCTCGCAGTCTCACCCACGCCTTCGTAGCCTTGCCCACACATTCTTTAGTCTCCCACGGACCCTCAATACTCAAGAAATCCCGTGTTAGGCAGTCTCTTGCGCCTCTAGTGCCAGACTTTAGCGGAGAAGCGAAGGGTGAGTGTCTTTTGCGAGACTCGCGACATGCTCCCCCGACGGAAGACCGAGACGCACTGAGTCAGGCTTGCTCTTTGACATTTGCCTCCCCCCGTCAACCTGGGTAAAGCACCTTCACGAAATTTGACGTTCTTGGAAAAGACACGAAGTCGATGGGAAAGTTGTTCAGTCAGTGAGGGAGGTTTGAGTGTTGGAAAAGTAATAAATGTAACTCCGATAAAGAAAGATTAAGGAAAAAAAAAAAAGGAGAGTTTGAAAGTTTGTATGTCTTGATCTTTTAAACGCCGACCACTTGCTTCCAGATTACTATAACAGCAACTACTTCTAATAACAAAAAACATTTACATCAATGGCCCTTCAACTACTGGTGATACTGATGTAGAAGCAAATAAAAATGGTAATAATAATGATAACAATGCTAATAACAATAATAACAACAGCAACAAAAAAGAAAAGAAAAAAATCACTGGAAAGACGAACGAGAAACCATATTTTTCCTCTTTTCATTTCTCATATCCTTTAATTTTTTTTCCTTTTCTTATTTCCTTTTCTTTGTCATTCATTCCTCCAAGGCTCGCCAAGAGGGAAGGACAGATCAACTTCTTCCTGCCGCCCGGAGCCACATTTCAGGAGGATCTCTGGCGACACTCGGGAGTTCGAGAGGCTCCTTGAGGTGACCCGCAGCCCACGCACTCCCTGAGGCACGCGCGGCCTTAAGTTTGCGGGGATAATCCTTCAGAAAGTTCACCAAGTTACCTCCCTCTTTTAATCCTCATGAAACGCGACTCAGCCTTAAGCGGCGAGGCAAAAGTTCATTGTTTTGCGCTCTCTCTCTCTCTCTCTCTCTCATGTTTTTGTTCTCGTTCTGAGTTATATAATTTGCTTTCACTCGCTCTAATTCTCTCTCTCTCTCTCTCTCTCTCTCTCTCTCTCTCTCTCTCTCTCTCTCTCTCTCTCTCTCTCTCATGTTTTTGTTCTCGTTCTGAGTTATATAATTTGCTTTCACTCGCTCTAATTCTCTCTCTCTCTCTCTCTCTCTCTCTCTCTCTCTCTCTCTCTCTCTCTCTCTCTCTCTCTCTCTCTCTCTCTCTCTCTCTCTCGTTTTTATTCTCGTTCTGAATTATATGATTTGCTTTCACTCGCTCTAATTCGTTCTTTCAAATAATCTATAACTCGCTTCCTTTCACTCTAAACTCGCCCTGACTCTCTTTAACTCGCGTGATTTTTATTTTTGTACATCCTCATGCACTCTAAAATTTACATTCGCTCATTTACACGTTTACTCGTTTAAGAGTAATGGAAAGTAGAAACAAAATATTGATATAGAAAGGTTATATCAGTCAATAATGTGTGGCCTTTTCACTTTCTAAATTAAGTTTAAAAATAAAATATGTTAAAAAGCACAGGTGATGTGTCGCTGCGCCTGCTGGACCTGACGCGAGCTTTGCATGGCGCTGGGAGTACGTAGTAACTTTATTTGCCGTGAAAGCTCCCAAACTGGCGCACATAAACTCACTGAATGCCGGGACCCTGTTTTGAAACGCTTTGTTCACTCTCACTCTGCTGTCAAAGGCCATAGAGATGATTACGCGGGTTCTCATGTATGTTTTTCCCGTTAATGTGCAGAATCCCTCCTTACTCGTCATCAGAATCATGAGAACACCTTTGACAGTCTCACTAGAGTTTGTTAAAAGTACTAGGAATGAGAAGGAGTAGAACACAAACGTATAGGAGGAAAAGAAGACAGAGGAATAGGAGGAAGAGAAAAAAAATGAGGTATGCAAATGAAGAGTCTAGGAAAGGTGAGATTCGAGTGAGGGAAAAGGGAACGAGGTACAAAGGTGGTGGTGTACGTGAGGGAGGCTGAAGGGAGGTGCAGTACAAGGGAGGGGGTAAGGTAGACTGAAGGGAGGCACAGGAGAGGGGGTGAGGGAGGCTGAAGGGAGGCAAAGGGGAGGGGGTGAGGGAGAAGCGAGCAAAGATCCCAAATGAGTGCAAGGTTAATTTAAACTTTGCACTTAGCAGGCATGTACGTGGGAGACTTTTGGTGTGACTATACTACCACCAACCACCACCACCACCACCACCACCACCACCACTGCTACTACTACTACTACTACTTCAGTTATAATAGCGCTGCTGCTACTGCCATTACTACTATTATTGCTACTATTGTCACTGAATCATTAATCAATTCATTATGTTTCTCGGCTAAAAATACGAGAGAGAGAGAGAGAGAGAGAGAGAGAGAGAGAGAGAGAGAGAGAGAGAGAGAGAGAGAGAGAGATGAGAGAGAGAGAGAGAGAGAGAACCTATACTAACTTAAACATGTTCCAATACCAACTCTTGTTTTTCTGTTTATTTATTAATTTTTTTTTTATCATCATTTTTGTTTGATTTTGTCGAGGGTAAAACTTAACACTTACGTCATCTCGTCATATTTTTCCTTGCCGTGACGTGCGTGTGACATTTCAAGTTGCCGGGACCTTCGTAACTCAAAGCAAGAAAGAAAGAAGGGAAAGAAAAAAATACGAAAATAAATAGAATAATGAGATCAAGGGGATAAGAAATAAGAGGATAATTTTACTAACTCTTTTCTTTTCCTGTGTCGTCTTCTTTCACCTTATATCATTTGTGTCTGTGTGTCTGTTTGTCTTTTTCTTTCTGTCTGTCTGCCTGTCCGTCTGTGTCTGTCTGTCTGTCTGTCTGTCTGTCTGTCTGTCTGTTTTGTCTATCAATTTCCCTTTTCTCCCTCCTATATTCTTTTCTTCCTTCCTTCCTTCCTTTCATTCCGTCTACCTGTCTGTCCTTCCATCCGTCTTTCTATCTGCCTCTTTTTCTTTCATTACTTTATTCCCACGTCCCCCCCCCCCTCTCTCTCTCTCTCTCTCTCTCTCTCTCTGATCTCGAGGACACTTGCTCGTCTCAGCTCTGCCACATCGAAGTCAAGAGCGCCAAGTAAGAGACACGCAGAGGGAGTCTCTAAGTCCCTGACGGAGGCGCTGACGGGTTGAATGGCAAAAAAAGCATAACCAATTTGATGTGATATCCTTCTTTTTTCCTCCTCGTATATCTATTTTTATCCCAGTTTCTGTCTCCTTTTTGTGTCTGTTTCTATTCCTTCTCCTTCTCCTCGTCCTGTTTCACGTCCCTCTCCTCCCCCTCCTCCTCCTCCTCCTCCTCCTCCTCCTCCTCCTCCTCCTCCTCCTCCTCCTCCTCCTCCTCTTTTTCCTCCTACTCCTTTTCTTTTTGTTTTTGTTTTTATGTCTCCATTCCATTCTATTTCTCCCAGTCCCTGCTTCCTATTATTTTCCTTACCTTTTTTTTTTTATCTTCTGTTTCCACTTACCATTCTCCCCCTCTTCCTCCTCCTCCGCCAAACCCTCCTCCACCTCCTCGTTGTCTTCGTCGTTGTCTTCTTCGTCGCCCTCCTCCTCCTCCTCCTCCTCCACCTCCTCGTTTTCTTTTAGTTCCTCTCTTTTCCCTCCTGGATAATGTAAATAAAAGTTCAAATTGCAGAAT
The DNA here is from genome assembly GCF_035594125.1 of Scylla paramamosain. NCBI lineage: Eukaryota > Metazoa > Arthropoda > Malacostraca > Decapoda > Portunidae > Scylla > Scylla paramamosain. The sequence goes on from NC_087166.1 coordinate 12,351,647, forward strand.
TAATGCAAGAGTCGTCACAGTGAAGACACGAGAAGAAAGTGGAAGGGAAGAGAAAAGGAGTGAAGGGAAGGAGGAAAGAAAGAAAGGGAAACAGAAAGAAAGAAGGAAAGAATGAATGTATGTAAGTGGATTGAAGGAAATAGTTATTGTTGTTGTTATTGTTATTGTTGTTATTGGTATTGTTATTGTTGATTTGTTTGTTTGTTTATTTATATCTTTATTTGTTTATATTATTTCTTCTCGTACGGTCATTCTACTACTACTACTACTACTACTACTACTACTACTACTACTACTACTACTACTACTACTACTACTACTACTACTATACCACGACCACCACCACCACCACCACCACTTGTCTCTTTCTCTCACACACACATGACAAAAAAGGCGAAAAAAGAAAAAAAACTTCTCATTTAGGCGACTGTGATCGATCGTTAGCCGACAGCGAGTAAAGAAATATGCGCCGTCAATGGGTCATTTAGCGGCATGGAGTCTAATTACCATTTTAATTACTTTCTTAATTAACGCTGTTGGAGCAATTAACCGGAAAGGAGCAGACTAAATATTTACCAAAAGGGAGGAACCACACATCACTTTTTTTTTCTTTTCTTCTTTAATTCTTTAACTCCCTCTCTCTTTCTTAGTGGTCTAGAGAGAGAGAGAGAGAGAGAGAGAGAGAGAGAGAGAGAGAGAGATAGAGAGATAGATAGATAGATAGATAGAGAGAGAGAGAGAGAGAGAGAGAGAGAGAGAGAGAGAGAGAGAGAGAGAGAGAGAGAGAGAGAGAGAGAGAGAGAGAGACACGCACACAACACATACAAACATTTCTCCACCCATCACACTTACTCATTCCTTTCCCTCCCCCTCCCCCTCCTCCTTCTCCCCCTCCTCCTCCTCCTCCTCCTCCTCCTCCTCCTCCTCCTCCTCCTCCTTTTCATCGGGTCAAGCTTGCTCTAAAATGACTCTAACGACTTCCAGAAATCCTCCAATTCCTGTGAAACGTCCGTCGTGAATTTGAGCGCACCAACCTCCGCCATTACTTGCTCTGTTTGTTGCTAATTCTGCTCCCTCCTCGTACTTAACTCAGGGTTGTTTTCGTATTAATTTCCTCGTCTTCCTTTCCATTGGTTGTTTCGTGTCGTTCGTCTCGTCTCGTCTCGTTTTTCTTTTGTTTTTTTTGTTTTTTTGTTTTTGTTTGATTTGCTTTTTGTTCGCTTTGTCTTTTTTTCGTTTTTTGTCTCTTTCTTCGTTATGTTATGCTTTTTTTTGTTTTTTGTATTTTTTTTTCCTTTTGCTGTGCTTTTACTGTGTTTTTTTCTATTTTTGTTGGTTTTCGTTTTCTCTATTTCCCTTTCTTTTCCTTTTTTATGTTGTTTGTTGGTGCACCCCCTTCTTCTGTTTTTTTTTGTTTTCGCTCTCTCTCTCTCTCTCTCTCTCTCTCTCTCTCTCTCTCTCTCTCTCTCTCTTGCTTTATCCTTTTATGCTCTTTTTTAGTCTCCATTTTACATTTTTTTGTCCTTTGTTTTCTTTTTCTCTCTTCCTGTGTTTTTTCCTTCTTTTGTTTCCTTCCTTCCTTCCTCCTTTCCTCCATTTTCTGTCTGATCTTCTTTCGATTTTTTCTACCTTTTTTTTGCACTGTTTTTTTTTTTTTTTTTTTTACCTTGCTGTTCCTTCCTTCATATCTTTTCTGGGTGTCGTCTTTTTCTCTCTTTTCCCCACCACCTCCTTTTCTTCCTTCTCCTCCTCCTGGTGCTCCTCTTCTCTCGTCGTCTTTTCTCTCTTTTTTCCTCCTTCTCGTCCTCCTCCTCCTCCTCCTCGTCCCTTCATCTACCTAGCTGTCTCTCACTCTAGTTATTACCACAGTCGAAGAAGAAAATTTGACACCTCATCTGGCAGCCGCCCTCAGAAGGCGTCACGCGATGTCTGGGATGATGCACACACACACACACACACACACACACACACACACACACACACACACACACACTGCCCTATCCACTCACACGCACCGCATACGCAGACACACGCACGCACGCATCATATCTCATCCTATGTACCCACAGCTTCATCAAATCATCACCAAAAACTGGCACCTTTCACTACATCACAGAATCACCACAGTATTCCATTCACATTCACAGCATCACCAAAACATCACCGTAACATCACCACATAATTCTCATAACCCATAACAAAACCTACACCATTCACATCACCAAAACATCATAACATAATCCCAATGGAAGTGCAGCATCATTCATAGCATCACCACAACACCACCATAATACATCTCATCACCACTCACCACCACCACCACAAACTAGACAGTCTCTCAAACATCCCACCGTTGAAACTAAAGCAAACTGCACCAAACCAGCGTTCATTCCCTACCACCCCCGCGTTCATTGTTGCCTTTCAGATCCAACGCCGCTATTACACGAGACACTCAGTCCGTAATAGCGCGTTATGGAGGCTCCTTTACTGAGGGCTATGGCGGTGAAATCACGTTGCGGCGACTCGTGTTTCCCGCCACATACAAAGTAATCATTATCCCGTAATTCCGCGTGAAGATCTGGCGCGGTTATGTTGCTCTCCACCATCTGCCGCTGCCAAACGTTGCCGAAGAAATGAAAGAGAAAGGGAGAACAGGAATTAGCGGACGGAATGAGAGAGAGAGAGAGAGAGAGAGAGAGAGAGAGAGAGAGAGAGAGAGAGAGAGAGAGAGAGAGAGAGAGAGAGAGAGAGAGAGAGAGAGAATTGTAGGGATGATTCTTTGGTGTTTGGTCCACCATGATGTGAAGAGGAGATGGAGAAGAAGATATGTAGGAGGAGGAGGAGGAGGAGGAGGAGGAGGAGGAGGAGGAGGAGGAGGAGGAGGAGGAAAAGGAGGAGAAGGAATATTGCTTTAACTGGTGAGAAGGAAAATATGTGTGAATCTTAAAAAGAATAGTGAGAGAAAGAGAGAGAGAGAGAGAGAGAGAGAGAGAGAGAGAGAGAGAGAGAGAGAGAGAGAGAGAGAGAGAGTCAAGCTGATTGTAATGAACGTAAATATACAAGATAACAAAAAAATATATACATAAATAATATAAAAAAGATCAAAACTTCCATTCCTGTTTACGTTTGCTTTGATCAAGGGACACGCGAATGCATCTTTTCGCCCTGCTCAATAAATTCTAATGAATATACGCGAGAGGAATTAATTGGGATGAGTAATTAAATTCTTATTACACCAACTTCACTCACTGCGGCTAATCAGACCAATCCTACCGCTAATACCAACGCCTCTTGCTCTTCCTCTTCCCGCACGCGCCTCTCGCTTCACATGCTTCTACCTCCTTCCTACCTCTC
>NC_087166.1:12357500-12365000 GCF_035594125.1 Scylla paramamosain
GCCCCACACCCGACCCACACGTGCATCACACCTGCACAACACAAGCACGACACCTACACGACACCGCCTGATGACGTCCAGGGGAAGCGGACAGACAGACGCAGATTACTCCTTCCGCCTCCCTCCTTCAAAGCGCGGACAGTAATGACGGGGAATGAGAGAGTTATTGTGTAGGCGACCGTCTGTTATTACCTCATGCCGCAGACACTCGGGCGCCCTCACCTCCGGCGGGCTGCGAGGGGCGTGGCGGCGGCTCGTTGCCCCCGCGCCGCTGGAGGCCGCAGTTGACGCCGGCGCCAAAGGGATTCTGATGACGGCACCCTGTAACGACCTCCTGCGGGGAAATTAATTACCACCACCACCACCACCACCAGCTTCCTCCCATGACGGACCCGCGCTCAGCCTCGCTTGTTCTCCTTCTCGCTTCGTTCTCCTCCTCGCTTCGTTCTCGTTCTCCTCGCTTCGTTCTCGTTCTCCTCCCTTCTTTCTCGTTCTACTCCTCGCTTCGTTTTTGTTCTTCTCCCTTCGTTCTCGATTTCCTCCTCGCTTCGTTCTAGTTCTCGTCCTTGCCTTGGTTCTCATTTCTCGTCTCTTCCTCCTCAGTTGTTCACATCCTCGTCCTCCTCCTCGTCTTCGTCCTCACTTAGTTCTCGCGCAATTTGGCGATGCGAGGAAGTGCCGTTTGTTTCATCGTTGTCTGGTTGGTGAGTGAGTCGGTGAGTGAACGAGCGAGCTAGCGAGCGAGCGAGATAGTGAGTGATGTTTGTTCTTGCTTATTTATTTTGGAACTCGCCGCGGTAACTAAATAAGAGCTGGCAGTACGTTTGTCCGTTTGTCCGTCTGTTCGTCCGTTGCCATGACAACAATGAAGCCTGAAGGAGAGGTGCCCCGAGGAGTTCCCATGTGTGTGTGTGTGTGTGTGTGTGTGTTGGGGGGGAGGGGAACACGTGTGCATATGAATGGATCTCTCTGCCTTTCAATGTGTGCATACCTCTCATTCTTTATACGTTTTCTCCGTTCCTTATTTACTCTATTATCTCTTTTCTCCTCCTCTCTCCTTCATCTGTCCATTCCTTCTCCTTCATCTGTTCATTCCTTCTCCTTCATCTATCCATTCCTTCTCCTTTTCCATGCATCTTCTGTCATCTTTTCCTTTTCTATACATCCACCTCCTCACTTCCTCTCTTCAGTTAACTTTTTCTTCTTTTTTCTTCTTCCTACCTTTCTCCTCTCCCTTTTATGTAATTCAATCTTACTTCCCTTCATCCCGCGTTCTCCAGAGTTTTTCCTTTCCTCCTACGTTTTTTAGACCTACCTTCCTTGCCTTTCCCCTTCCCACGTTCTCAAAACTTGCTTTCCTTTTTTTTTTTACGTATTTCAAGCATTACTTTCTCTCCCTCTTTCTCGATCCCTACTTTCCTTGCCTTTCACATTCTCCATATTACTTTCTCTCTTTCCAATGTTCCTCCAATATTCCCTTCACTCATATTCTCCAGATGCTTTTTTTTTTCTTTTATACACTCTTAATGTACTTTTCTCCTTCCTTTCCCTTTTTCTTCCATCTCTCTCTCTTACTCCTTTCCTTCAGTAGGCACCTGCCGAAACGATAATTACTCCCTGTGAGGTCTAAAGCACTGGATCAGAGTGTGTTGTGAACTTATCATTAAACCCAACTGTGACCTCACTGAACGTTTGTTTCCCTTTGTGTCTCACAACACAAGGGGGCAGTCACAGCCTACTTCTAAAGACAACTCTCTTCCCTCACACAAAACTACAAACACTTAATTACACACACACTTCACTCAAAATTCAAAATTATCATTGCGACTTCTACACCAGCCTCGGAGTCCCCATCTGGGGAGGGGACCATAAATGCCCCAGGTCGGACTGCTCTTCCAGTATCGACCCTAAGTGTCTTGACACTCTCCTCCCTTTATTTCAACCAGATAGCACCAAAGCTATCACATCTATCTTCGCTCAAACCTTTGCTAAAAACTCTACCTTGGATGATTCAGGACTTGTTCCTCCCTCTCCTCCACCCTCTGACTACCTCATGCTACCTATTAAAATTCTTCGCAATGATGTTTTCCATGCCCTCGCTGGCCTAAACCCAAAGAAGGCTTATGGACCTAATGGGGTCCCTCTTATTGTTCTCCGAAACTGCGCCTCCGTGCTTACACCTTGCCTAGTCAAAATCTTTCAGCTCTGTCTGTCAACATCTACCTTTCCTTCTTGCTGGAAATTTGTCTACATTCATCCTGTTCCGAAAAAGGGTGACCGTTCTAATCCCTCAAACTACCGTCCTATTGTTTTAATTTCCTGCTTCTCTAAAGTTTTTGAATTTATCATCAACAGGAAGACTCTTAAACATCAATCACTTACAACCTTCTGTCTGATCGCCAGTATGGGTTCTGTCAAAGCCGTTCTACTGATGATCTGGTTTTCCTTACTGAATCTTGATCATCCTCATTTAGAGATTTTGGTGAGACTTTTGCTGTTGCCTTAGACATATCAAAAGCTTTTGATAGAGTCTGGCACAAAGCTTTGATTTCACAAAGCTTTGATTTCCATACTACCCTCCTACGGCTTCTATCCTTTTTTCTGTAACTTCATCTCAAGTTTCCTTTCTGACCGTTGTATTGTTGCTGTGGTGGACGGTCACTGTTCTTTCCCTAAATCTAATAACAGTGGTGTTCCTCAGGGATCTGTCCTGTCACCCACTCTCCTCCTATTGCTCATCAATGATCTTCTAAAGTCCACAGCAGATTTCTTGTCCTATCCACTCCTGTGCTGATGATACCACCCTGCACTTTTCCACGTCTATTCACAGACGTCCAACCCTTCAGGAAGTAAACAGTTCACGCAGGGATGCCACAGAACGCCTGACTTCTGATCTCTCTAAAATTTATGAAAGGGGCAGAGCAAACTTAGTATTGTTCAATGCCTCAAAAACTCAATTCCTCCATCTATAAACTCGACACAACCTTCCAGACTTTACTTTGATATAAACTGGAAACTTCACATCTCATCTCTAGCTAAAATAGCTTCTATGAAGTTAGGTGTTCTGAGACGTCTCAGCCAGTTTTTCTCACCCTTCCAGCTGCTAACTCTGTACCGGGGACTTACCCGTCCATGTATGGAGTATGTTTCACTTGTCTAGGGGGGGGTTCACTCATACTGCTCTTCTAGACACGGTGGAATCAAAACCTTTTTGTCTCATCAACTCCTCTCTTTTAACTGTCCGTTTTCGGCTTCTTTCTCATCGCCGCAATGTTGCATTTCTTCCTATCTTCTACCGCTATTTTCATGCTAACTGCTCTTCTGATCTTCCTAACTGCATGCCTCCCCTCCTCCCGCGGCCTCGCTGCACAAGAGTTTCTTCTTTCTCTCATCCCTATTCTGTCCACCTCTAATACAAGAATTAACCAGTATTCTCAATCATTCTTCCCTTTCTCTTATAAACCCTGGAACTCTTTCAGTTTTTTTGACAACTGCTTTTGGACCCTATTCGTGGACCGGCATCTCAGTGGGTCTTTTTTGTTGGATTTTTGTTGTCCTTGGCTGGTGTCTCTCCTACATTAAAAAGAAAAGTTCCTCTTTCCTTCTCCGTCTGTCTCCCAGTCAACTCACTGGTTTCTCTAGACCTAGTACCCTCCCTCCCTTTCCTTCCACACTCACTCTACATTCTCCACACCCATGTACTACTTCCTTTTATCTTTTCGTCTCCATATTCACTCCCTACATCCTCTAGGTCAACTTGTCTTTCTCCCACGTACTCCAAATGTTGTGCTTCCTTCCTGTATTATATATACTCTAAGTGTACTTTCCTTCCCTCCCTTCCATTCCAAACACACTCCTTATCCTCCAGACCTACTCCCATCCCTCCCACGTTCGCAGGCTCACTTTGGGAAGATCAATGGGTGTCCTCGTATCGTAGCGGCGTGGCTGAGCAGTGCGGAGAAAAGGGAGGGGGAAAAAAATAGGCATCATGGACAAGCCCGCGTCCGAACATCTGCCCCGCACCAATATTGACACCACTGAATGGGCAAACATTCTTATCCCGGCTAAACAAACCGGGTTTTATCAGCTAAGCGCCGCCCGCCACGTGAAACGACCCTTAGTGAGAGTTGCCACAAGGGTGAGTGTTCCGGACCTCCTCTCCCTTGTTGATTGACAGGCGAGACGCAATATTGGTCTCTCAAGCAGGGAAATGTTTTGATGCCTTCCCCAGCTGTTCCCACTATGGACACAGAGCCGCGTGTGTACCTGGGCATACCAATTACTTGAGTCTCCTCTTGTCCCGCGCCGCAAAGAACACGGGGACGCTCATCTTCGCTCCCCACACTCCGGGTTTCATAGCCTGTTTATTATTTTCAACCTTGAGCCGAGGGAATGTGTGGGGTTTTGTGTGTACGTGTAATAAATAAGACTGTGTGTGTGTGTGTGTGTGTGTGTGTGTGTGTGTGTGTGGGGATTAATGTGGTGATAGTGGTGGGTTGAGGTGGCGCGCGCACACACACACACACACACACACACACACACACACACACGTAAGCAGATCAAAAGTAAAAAAAAAGGAAGGATATTCACTTAATATACTTTATTGAAAGTTTCCTTTGTGTTTTTTTTTTCTTCCCCCACCTCAGTCTTCTTCATTTTCTTATTCTTGGCACCTCCTCCTCCTCCTCCTCCTCCTCTGATGTCCTTTTCCTTCCAGTGAGAGAAAGTTGAAGAGTGAAAGTTTAATGTAGAGAAAAAAGAAAATGATTATATATATTTTCACAATTTAGTTTATGGCCAAATGAAAGTAGCTCTCATTTCCCTTTCCTTTTTTTTTCTTCCCCTCTTTTTCCTTTCCTCCCGTGTTTCCCTACCTCTTCTTTCTATGCTTTTCTTTCTCTCTCTTTTCCTTTCTTTTTTTGTTCCCATTTCTTTCTCCTTTCTTTGTCTCCTATGTTTTCCTTTTCTTTTTTTTCCCTTCTCTTGTTTCCCTTCCCCTCTTCTCTCTTTCTCTCTCTCTCCTCTTTCATTTCCCTCTCCCTTCCTCTTCTCTAAGCCACAAACTCTCCTCGCTTTCCCCTCTTCCCTCTCGTTTTCCTCGACGCCCACACTTTCCCCTCTCTCCCCCCTCCACTCTCCTTTCAAGTCTCTCCCCCTCCTCTCCCTCTTCTTCTCCCTCTCCTTCTCCCTCTCCCCTGCTTCCAGCTTTCCCTCTTTCACTATTCAGTCGAGGCAAAAATATCACACTGGGTCACTGCTTTCAAATTCAAGTTGTTATTTTCTTCATAAACTACTTTCGTATTTTCTGTGTATTTTTAAGGTTGTTTTCGTTTTTATTACTTTTTATTTTGTTATTTTTTATTATAAAGTTTTGTTTATTTTTTTTGGCGTTATTGTATTTGTTTGTTTTTGTGTTTTCTACTTTTCGAATGATTTTGTTATGTATTTTTATGCTTTTCTTTTTTTTTGCCTTCGTTTTCTTTTGGTCATATCCTTTTTTTTTATTTATTTTTCTATATTCACACGGTTGTTAGATTTTATTTTTAACCATTTTTCCATAAGAATTGGTAAACATTAACTATTATTAACATAAACCATATTCTATTTATCTTTTCCTCTCTTTTTTTTTTCAATTTTAACGTGTTGATAAAAGAGAAAGAGAAAGAAAAAAAATAGACAGAGAACGAACTTAAACCAGTAACGCATTTTTCTCCCTCATTTCTTTTCACTGTATTAATCGTAAGGCAGAGATGATAACGATAACGATAACGCATTTTATGTTGACGAGTGTGGCTTGTAGCATGAGTGATGGTGGTGACGACGGTGGTAGTAGTGATGGTGGTGGTGGTGGGGATGATGGTAATGATGATGGACGTCCACAGTGACTGTAGAGGAAGAGAGAGGCTTGGCTAAGGAAGGAAAATGATAGGAGAGAAGAAATTTATATGTAGAGAAGCATGAGGAGGAGAAGGAAGAGGAGAGTGATAGGAAAGAAAAAAAAAATAGAAAAAGTATGATGGTAAGGATAAAAAAAAGAGGGAAGATGATGTCTATGAGAAAAAGAAAGACAGGAGGAAGAGAAGGGGGAGAATAAACCAGGAGGAGGTGGAAACAAAGAGAATAAAGACAAGGAGGACGAGGTACAGAAGGAATATGTGAGGAAGGATAAAAAGAAGAAAAGAGAGATGAAAGGAAGGTAAGAAGAAGAAGAGGAAGATGACAGGAGAAGAATGAGAAGAATACAAACTGGAGAAAGAGAGAGGAAGAGATAGAGTATATAACTATTAAAAAAATCAATTAACACACACACACACACACACACACACACACACACACACACACACACACACACACACACACACACTTTCAGATTTCAGAATTATATTATTATAGACATACATATAATTTGTGAAAGCTTTAATTATAATCAGCATATTACAAAATATCTTTAAAATTACAATAAAATATAACACAAAATATCTTTAAAATTACACTATAATATAAGCCAAAAAGAAAGGGACTATTAAACCTTAAAAAGTCAGCTTGTTGTAAGACATATGCATTTTAGCCATAAAATTCTACTAAGATCAGCTAGAATGTAAACTAATAAATAAAAATTGTAACGCACAACTCACAAAGAGAAAATGGTAACCAAATTGATGAAGAGCTTAGCTAAACTTCGATAAAACTGCATATACTTTCTCAGTGATAGAACTGTTCACGATGTTGCATTAAAGAACCACTGTATGCAGTTAGAATATTATTTAGAGTTTTTAGGAGTGCAGCATAGATAGTAATCATATTTCATTTTAAAATCAAATTAAGACACTTGAAAAACAGACATTTTCGACTGATATGAAATTTTTTATATTAATATATTTTTTTTCCTATTCCTGATTTAATTGTCTGTAAACTTAGAGGAAAATTGTTAATCGCAAAAATTTTTACATTTTTTGTTCAGGTCCAGAACTGTGCTAAAAATCGAAAAAAAAAAAATAAAATAAATAAAAAATTTATATCTGATAATTCGTATATGTTCCTTACTTGACTGAAGCCGAGACACGAAGCCATAGTGGGCGCGAACGCTGGTTGTGAGCGGGCACGCCTCCAACACATGCAGTTCGGTCTGTATGGCGCCGCATGGGCATAATCGCTCCTTCACAGGCAATCACCTGCGCCCTTGCCTATTCCATCGATCAGTCTCAGTTGCTAACCAGTGTCCACTCACTCGAAATTGATTATGAGATTCTGTGTAACTCCTTCGGGTAAACTTTTTCTACAATAGAATCAGGGTTGATAGTCTTGCACATTATTCTACGTGATGACATTGTTACCTATAGAGTTTTACAGTATCTTTACCCTCAGCAACATCATCTTCATCATCTCTTATCAAGCTGTCAATACATCTGCGTGTACACACACACACACACACACACACACACACACACACACACACACACACACACACACACACACACACACACACACACACACACACAC
>NC_087166.1:12375000-12387500 GCF_035594125.1 Scylla paramamosain
GTTATCCCTGAGTGGTGTTCCCCGCAGCGTTTCCCTCATCCTAACCCAACGTGTATAGCATTTAGCATCATCCTTCACTAGATTTAACCTTCCTAACACTCTCCCTGACCTTAATCCTCCCTTCTGAACCTTTTCTTTACCCAATCCAATTTCTTTCCCAGTCATCCTTTCCCCAACCTATCTTTCTATCCAGTACCAACATCCTCACTTCCTTTGCCCGCTTCCTCTACCTTCCCTTGCTGTAACAAGAGAGCGGCGGACCTAAGGCAAGCAAACAGGGCCTTCCCAAGATGCGTGAAGGTGGTAGCGGCTCCCCACGCCTCGGCAAGGGGGTACTATGAAGGGTGTTGGATTCCGCACCCTCGCCACTACCTCTATTCGGCTCCCTAGTGCTATGTTTGGGCGCTCGAGTGCAAGGAGGACGCGTTACTGCTAGCCTGCCGTCTCTCCTCATCTCCTCCCCACCTAACCTTCACCTGTCGCCTCCAAGACACAGGTGATTAGGATTACTGCAGGAGACTCCCTCGCTACGGCCCCCGCTAGGTAAGTAAAGATCAGGAAGAGGAGGAGGTAGTGGTGGTAGTGGTAGAGGTGAAGAGGGGAAGGTGAATGAGGTAAAAAGAAGGTTAAAATGAACTAGGTCAGAAAATTAATGCCACATGTAGTACAATAATAATAATAATAATAATAATAATAATAATAATAATAATAATGGTAATAATCATAAAGCTAGTTGGAAGAGAGGGTGGAGGTGAAGGAAGAAAGGTAAATGAGCCTAAAGAAAGGAGTAAAATTAACCAGGTCAGAATATTAATGCAGGACGTATAATGATAATGGTAATAATAATACGGGTAGTAATTGCCATCCCATTTAGTTGATGGTTTAGATAATGACAGGTGCTCGGGAAGGAGGGAAGGAAGGTGAGGTAGGGAGAGCCGGCTAATGACATACAAGGTGGATAAAAGACAGATAATGAACTCACCTGGAACACTCTTACAGGGTCATTAATGCGAGGCAAGGGATGCACCCCTGCGCGTGTCACCTCAGGGATACACCAAATTAGATTGAAGGGGGAAAAGAAGGGAATTAATATCTATGTTAGTTGAAATATGAACCCGGTATACATGAGCGAGCACACACACACACACACACACACACACACACACATACACACACACAGGGATGAGAAATTATAATATTTGAAACATGTAAGTGAATAAAATAATCTTCCTCCAACATCTCGCTTCTGAAAGGGACGAGGAGGAGGAGGAGGAGGAGAAGGTGGAGGTGGTTAGGGAGATGAGGAAAACCGATGAACGAATTCGAAGCTTCACTCAAGAGTTTGTGAATCTCAACATATTTCTCTCCTTACTTCCTCCACTCGCTCCCTTTCCTCCTCTCACCCTTCTCTTCCCTCCCTTCCTCAGTTCCTGCTTCGTTAGAGTGAGGAAGAGCGGAAGAGCGTGCACTGAAAACTCCATGTAATGCCCAAAGTTTGAATAATCTCCCTAAGGTAACGTATCGGCAGTGTTTCGAACCGTCTCGAACCTCCCCTGACGAGGCCTCGCGAAACAATAGCAGCAGCACCGCTATTTACCCTATTTCTCTCAACATATATGATAAACCTGCTAATATTGCGACTCGGGAGTCTGTATTAGCATCAGTCAATCAATCAGGAACAAGTAATATGACAGATGCATAGATGTAATATGAACAATGCATAGACAAATAGCATGGTGTACGACTAGTAAAGGATTAGATAAACGGAGGCATCATTACTTAATTTCTTGCCAGACGCCACAGTATCTTCCGTCTCCCTATATAGCATCGTGTGAACGCAAGGAAGCTAAGTAGTCGCTCTTTCTCTCTAGCATCCTCGTGTGAGTCGCGATGTGTTCTTATGTAAGTTACGCTGGACTGGGTTCAAGAACTGTTGGAGGAATTGCAGTTGTGATCAACTAATGAATTCCTGGCATGTCTTCTGTATGTGTTCTGGCTATTGAAGTCTCTGTTTGCTTGCGGCACTGTGACACTTGTTGCTTTATTTGTGTTATGCCTGTGATTGCACTCCGTAAAAAAAAAAATATATATATATATAAACAAAAAAAGAAAAAAATATATACAGTACTTTCACTCTCCCTTCAGTGTCTTCGTTAGTAGCTCCTTTGTCACAGGCTAACTTAGATTGCAAATTATCCGCAGTCTACGTAAGACGAAGGACGTATGCTGTAAAGAGAATAATCAATGACAGATTATATGCAGTATTTTCATTCTCCCTTCGGCGCCTTCGTCAGTAAATCCTTTATCGGTAGCGCCAAGAACCAGTGAAAGAGTATACAGTACTTTCACTCTCCCTTCAGCGCCTTTGTCAGTATTTCTCTCATCATTGGCTGGTGTAGACTGTAAATAACCCTCATTTTGTAAAGCCAAGACCCAGTGAGAGATTATGTACTTACCTTCACCTCCCCTTCAACGCATTCGTCAGTATCTCCACCTCCTTTTCCCTTCCGCGTTGTTTCCTGTAAGTTGGAGGAGGAGGAGGAGACGCAGGGAAGAGGAGCAAGTCTGAGCGTTGCCTCGCCGCCAGGTACTCCTCAGGTAACACTGGCGGTAATTAAGCCTCGCGGAGTCCCTCACCTGCGTTAGTTTGTTGACGACTTTGAGGAGTGCGGCGCGAGGGTCATAAGGGTCGAGTAGAAGGGGACGGAGTGAGTGGTCGTCATGGCGGTCATTGTTGTTTGAGGTGTCGTAACTGCTTTGTTTAATCCTCGTGTTTGGCTCGCTTAGTTCTGGTTTCGCTCCCATGGTGGTGTTTAGGTGAAGTGACTTGGGGTGTTATGAATTATTACTATTATTATTATTTCAACATTTTTCCTTAAGGATTCTCGTTTTTTGGTCATTTTGTTAAATGGTCGTTTCGCTCTAATGGCGTTGTCTGAGTAAGGTGAATCAAGAGATCTGAATTATTATTATTACTTATTTCAATACTTATTTCTCTAAGAATCCTTTGCTTTTTTTCTTATAATTTCATAAGTGAAGCAAGTGTTGTTATGCATTTTTTTCCATATTTTCGATGAACGATTCTCTTTCTCATCCTATTGAAGTTTTCCTAAAGGACTAGATTTTACCCTAAAGGACTATATTCCTACATTTTGTCTTATAGAATCCTCCGATTTTTCCTCCGATTTTCCCAACAAAGGATTCTCCATGTCTCTAATATATTCATTTATAAAGAATTATGTATTTTCCTAAATGGATTCCGCATTTTTTCATTCATAAGACTCCCTACATAAACCCCACGTGGTACTAAAAACCCACATCTTTATTATTTAACCATCTATTCTCTCCTGCTGGTGTATAAGTGACTCAGTCCCACTAATCCTTTAAAGCCCAATGAATATCCTCCGACTCTCCGCGCTGCTTGTCTCATCCACTCATTCATGCGTCCGCTCATCCATACATTAATTCACTCACCCACTCACTCGCTTGTTTTGCTAAATTTTTTCATTCATTACCGTGTCAAGGAATAACTGTTAATATTTTCGCCTCAATTGACGTCAATGTTTCCCGCTCCGTACTCTAATTGTTGCGTCCATCCTCTCCTTTTCTCTCCTCTCCTCTTCTCTCCTCTCCCTCCTCTCCTCCTCCTCTCACCGTACCCTCCTTGCATCTCCTCCGTTCCTCCCTACTCCTCTCTACCTTCCGTCTCTTCTTACCTCTCCTTTACTCCTACTTAGCTCTTCTCCACTCACGCTACTCTCTCCCTCTTCCTCTCTTTACCTCATTTCTCAGTTCTCTCTCTTCTGCCACCCTCCTCCTTTCCTTGCCATCTTCTTAGTCGCTCTCTACTTTTAGTCTACTCTGCATTCCTTATCTCCTCTATTCCATACTTTTCTATCACTATTTTCTTGTCATTTCTGGAGGGTTAAAGTGACAAAGTAAGTAGTAATTTTACTCTCTCGTTTTTACTATCTATGACTCCTCCTCCTCCTCCTCTTCTCTCTCCCCTTTCTCCTCCTCCTCCTCCTCCTCCTCCTCCTCCTTGTTATCTCTCCCAAATATCCCTCCACCTAACTGCTCATCCTCTTATTCGTCTGTTCTTCCTCCTCCTCCTCCTCCTCCCCCTCTCTCACTCCCTCGCCCCGTTTTCTGTAACTCTCAATTACAACACGACACACAAGAATCTTGTAGCTTCTGATTTTGAATTTTTTTCTCTCTCTTTCGAGGCCAAATCCACTTAATTGGTCTTATCCTCCTGGAGTAACCGTCTAATGAGTCTTCTATTAGCTGGAGAAATTAAGAAGGCATAATTAGCACACACACACACACACACACACACACACACACACAGTAAGTCAAAACATCCAGGCGCTCCGTGAAAAGAAAAGAGTTTGATAATTAATTCGTAGTTCGCTTTTGTGTTCAAGAGAGAGAGAGAGAGAGAGAGAGAGAGAGAGAGAGAGAGAGAGAGAGAGAGAGAGAGAGAGAGAGAGAGAGAGAGAGTTTAAGGTACAAGTGATGTGCGGTGCTTGTTTAATGAGAGAAATGAATAAAAAATCTATTGCAAATCGTGTCGACAGCAGACTTGGAAACTGAAGCACATGTGGAATGACTGTCTGCGTCTGTGTTGATGTTTACACCTGTGTGGGAGGTGACTAATGAAGGCTGCCAGGTGAGTCGCTGGGTATATACAGTATCATATTTCTGTGCCTTATTTACCTGCGCTTGTATATGTATAGATTAGACGCGTTTGTGAGCAGGGATGGTAGGTGGGGTGAAGGTGTGCATGTTATACTCAAAGGGATCGTCACGTGTTGGTCTGATGAGTTATTGCAGCTTCGTTTAGGTTAATTTTTTTCTTTTATCTTTCCCTATATATCTGAGTATCTAGTGCATCTGTCTTCTTTCTTTTAATCCGTCTCTCTATTTGTCTATATCTATTTTTATTTATCTATCTTTTATGTCTCTGTATTGATCTATCTGTTTTCATTGTCTCTATATATATCTCTCTATCTATCCATCTGTTATCTTACGTTTCTGTATATCTTTACTTTACTTTGTCTATCTATATATCTGTCTGTTACATCCCGCTACCTTGATTTATCAGTATCTACCTATCTTTCTTTTTTCTGTCTCTCAATATCTAGCTTTCTGTCTCTCCGTACCACCTTTCTCTGTCTCTTCATATCCAGCTTCCCCGCCCTCTCCATATACAGTTTTCTCTCTCTCTCTCTCTCTCTCTCTCTCTCTCTCTCTCTCTCTCTCTCTCTCTCTCTCTCTCTCTCTCTCTCTCTCTGTTACCTGAAGTACCATATTTGGTGGAAAATTGTTAACACTTGCTCAGAAATTCATACAGGTGATTGTTCCTCGTTAATTGCGAGTGGAAGGTGAAAGATTGATTTTGTGAAGTGATAATGAGCTGTAGAATCCTTAATTAGCAAGTGTAATAAAGAAGCCTGAATATTTTACGAGGTTTATATTCATTACGTGCGTGTAAATTTGAATAGGAACAGTAATTATGGTTGTAGTAATAGTAGTAGTAGTAGTAGTAGTAGTCGTAAAAAACAACATCGTCAACAATAACAACAATAACAATGATAATAACAGTAACGGTAGAACAGAAACATGACATCACTCAACAAATCTATGACGTCATTGGCCAGAACAAATGACGTCACTCAAATCCTAACATGTAACTGGCTAGTAGAGCATTACGTCATTTCGCACCTAACATCTGATTGGTCTGTATGAGATAACGTCAGAGAGAGAGAGAGAGAGAGAGAGAGAGAGAGAGAGAGAGAGAGAGAGAGAGAGAGAGAGAGAGTCAGTTTACAAGCTTAATACTTCCACAAAGCATCACACGTTTGCCTGTTAATTATGTAAGGAGAGTTGTGCTTGTTGGCCTAATGTCTCCTTTTGGGCACTGTTTGCATCACGTAGCCTATGACATAGATGCTCCTCGCTCCCTGATTAACTATAGAGCAGCTACCCAGAGAGAGAGAGAGAGAGAGAGAGAGAGAGAGAGAGAGAGAGAGAGAGAGAGAGAGGGTAGCAGATAGAGACGCAGGAGAATGTTTTGTCTCGGTAAATTTGCATACGTTTAAGCCTGGTATGGATAGAGAGAGAGAGAGAGAGAGAGAGAGAGAGAGAGAGAGAGAGAGAGAGAGAGAGAGAGAGAGAATATTTCATGTTAGGGTTTTAATTAGTTATATATATATATATATATATATATATATATATATATATATATATATATATATATATATATATATATATATATATATATATATATATATATATATATATATATATATATATATATATATATATTGTGGTATTTGTAATTTCGTCTTTTTCTATCTATTTTTGTACCTTTGTATGTATTTGTGTGTATGTGTGTACGACTCTGTCTCCATGCTTTCATGATATTTATAATTCAACTCTGCTTTTCTCTTTTATTTATTTTTTCTCTCGTCATTCTCTTTCATACATTTATTTCTGTATGCATGCGTCTTTTTTCCACACTTTCAATATATATATATATATATATATATATATATATATATATATATATATATATATATATATATATATATATATATATATATATATATATATATACTTCAACTTTACTGCCTAGTTTTTGGCTCGTTATCTTCTTTAATGTATGTATGCATGCATGTGTTTATGTATGTATGTATTTTTACGTCTATTCCCCACGCTTTCATCATGTGTATTTCGACTATTCTTCTATTTTCACTCCCTCCGTCATCCTTATTTTATATGTACGCATGTCTTTGTGCCTGTCTTCATAATACATATTTCAACTTTCCCTCTCCCAAATTTTTCCCGGTCCGTCACTCCGCCTCAGTGTTACAGCCCCCGGCATCTGCCCCCCCACCAAAAAAAAAAAAAAAAAAGAATAAACAAATAGAAAAATAATAATAACAAAAAAAAAAAACGTTCCTGCCTCGTCCCCCAAAAAACGTTGTCCAGTCATGAGTAACACAAACGTTAACCTGTAGATTGTTCCGTAGTTTTGCATTCGCGTATTACTGAAGTCCCTCACGCATACATTTTCCCGGTGCATTCGTTTATGACTAACATTCTACATGCATTCATATTTCCACGCTGGGCGGCCTGACACAACGAGCGTGCAACAGAACCAGCTGACTCCCTCGCCGCCGCTGCCTATAGGGACGCGGTAGGGGCATCACACACTGGCTAAAAATAGGAGAGGATAAAAAGTGAAAAAAATGCACTGACGATAGAAAGAGGAGGATAAAAGCGTAAAAAGTAACGATGATAGGAAGGGATTGGTTCTTAAATGGAACAGTAGATGAATGAAAGACTCAGTAATTAGGCTGTTAGTGCTGAGTCATGAGGGAACTAAAAGATTAGGCAAATAGATTTCATACAGGGACTGCCACGTGTCGTCCTGATGGGTTCTTGCAACTTTCCTGATTTTCTTATGTTCTTGGCTGTGAAAAACAGAGAGTAGGGGCAAAAATCGAGTAACCATCTGTACCTATTACCATTGTAAGGCCTTGTCTTTTGTCTTTGATCATCTGATTGTCTCCAGATAAAATATTAAATATGATAGATTCCCAGGAGCACACAGGCCTAAAAGACAAGACGCTGAAAAAAAAAGATAGGTAATGAGTACTTGTTCTTCTTCTACCTATAATTCTGTACAAAACTATTATAATTTTGCTTTAACTTCAATGGGGATTCTTCCAAAGTGTTAGTTAATGTAGGGGAGTCATGATTACTTTGACATGCGAAATTCAGTCTAAGGGATTCTTGTAGTTTGTAGAATTTAGCTTAAATGTTCTTATTCATTAAATGAGGGTAAATAAGGGTTATCCATATTTAGATTACGTATTCACGAAAAGAAAAGGAAATAGTTATGAGAGAGAGAGAGAGAGAGAGAGAGAGAGAGAGAGAGAGAGAGAGAGAGAGAGAGAGAGAGTTGAGTATTAGTGGAACTTTTGGATTGGGAAAATGAAAATGTAGATAAATAAACTCTGATAATATTTTTATGTTACGAATTTTCCCCCGCCTTTCCTCACTCAGCTCAACTCTCTCTCTCTCTCTCTCTCTCTCTCTGGAATTGGAATTTGTCTCGTTTAAATCCTCTCTCACTTTCTTCAAATCCGTTCTCTCGCTCACTCACTCCCTCACTTCTTTCCTCACTCACTCACTCACTCACTCACTCACTCACTCACTCACTCACTCGCTCCAAAAGTTTCCCATACACGCCTTGTTATCGCTTTCTCCTCTAGCTCCTCCTCCTCCTCCTCCTCCTCCTCCTCCTCCTCCTCCTCCTCCTCCTCCTCCTCCTCCTCTTTCTCCTCCTCTTCTTCATCCTCTTCATCTACTTGAGCGTCTTTTTCAGAGTCTGCACCTCACTCATTCCTCTCTCTCTCTCTCTCTCTCTCTCTCTCTCTCTCTCTCTCTCTCTCTCTCTCTCTCTCTCACTGTCATTCAAACCTCGTCATGTTTCCCTCTCTTTCCACACTCATATGTTCTGTAGCTACTGTTTCCTTCTCTGTTCCTCCTGTTGTGTTATCCTAAGAAGTAACCCTGAGGCGGCGGCGGTGGTGGTGGTGGTGGTAGTGGTGGTGAAGGTGGTGGAAAAATAAAAGTACTTGGTTTTGTTTCGGTTAGTATGACGCCTTAGGGAAGGAGGAGGAGGAGGAAGAAGAGGAGGAGGAGGAGGAGGAGGAGATGTACAGTTTTATTTTTCCCAAGTTTCTCTTTAACTTTCTCTTTTTTTTAATATCTGTTTGTGTCTTTCTTTTTCTCTATTTATGGAGATTAATTTTGATGTTTAGTGTTTTTCCTCTGCTTAGTTGTTGTTGTTGTTGTTTGTTGCTGTTGTTGTTTCACCTTTTTCGTTTCTTTCTCGCACACACCCACATTAGAGAGAGAGAGAGAGAGAGAGAGAGAGAGAGAGAGAGAGAGAGAGAGAGAGAGAGAGAGAGAGAGAGAGAGAGAGAGAGAGCAATAAACGTTCCTCTCCCCCTGTTTGCTCTCTCCTTCACCCCTCACTTCCGGAACACTAATAATGGGGGAAAGAGAGAGGAGGGAGGGGAAAGAGAGGGAAGGGAGGGGAAGGAGGAAAAAAAGAGGCGTCAATGGGAAAACTTTTTAAAATTTCTGAATGTAGATTTTTATGAATGAGTCACACCTTGCCTTTTTCCTTTTTTTTCTCCTTTTTCCCCCTTTTTTCCCCTCTTGTGGTATAGTAAAGAGGGAACGGGTTTCTTTTTTTCCCCTCTACTTTTCTTTTTTTTATTTTACTTTTTTTTTACTTTTGTATATATTTTTTAATGGTTGGCATATTTTCGTCTTTTTATTTTGGATTTAATTTTTTATTTATTTATTTTTTTATTTTTATATTTTTTCATTAATGTTCATATGTGTGCATTTATTCCTGCGTGCTTTTTTCGTAATGACACACACACACACACACACACACACACACACACACACACACACACACACACACACACACACACACACACACACACACACACACACACACTTATCTGCTTCACATTTCATTTCGCTTTTTCCTCTTTTTTTCTTTTCTCTTTCCTCCTATTTCTAATTTCTTAATTTTTCCTCAACTTTCTATTTCTCATTTTCATTTTCCATCATTTTTTTTTAGTTTGTATCGTTGACCTTTACAGCATCTCTCTCTCTCTCTCTCTCTCTCTCTCTCTCTCTCTCTCTCTCTCTCTCTCTCTCTCTCTCTCTCTCTCTCCATAATTTTTCGTCCCTTTTTCCCTCCCACGCAGCTTAAACTCAGCCCTTCCTCTCTCCCCTCTCCCCTCCTTCCTTGCGTCTCATAATCCTGCCCCTCTCCCTTTCCCTCTCTCTCACTTCATAATATTCCCTTTCAATATACCTAATGTGAGGGCTGGACGCTGTGGATTGTGACTTGACGGGCGGTTCAGGGGCAATCAGGACCATAGAGGGAGAGAGAGAGGGAGAGGGAGAGGGTGTAGGATACGAGTTAAGTGATGTGGTAATGTGATTTTTTGGTGTTTTATTTTTTTTTATTGTAAGTGTTTTAAATGTGTGGTTTAAATTTTTTTTTTAAATTATGCAATAAGTTTTAGTGCTTTTTTTCTTTTTTCTTTTCTTGTTTTTCGTTGTGGATTATTTATCTCCTGTTGTTTATTTATGTGTTTTTAAATTTAGAGTGGTAAGAATGACGTGTTTTTCTATGCGTGTATGTCTGGAAGAAGTCAAGTCGAAATTAACTGTACGTTTTTTAATAAATCATTGGGCGAGAATGAAAAGTGTATTCGTAATCTATATATTAAACCTAGTGACAAAAAGAGGATTAAAATTATGCTGAGAATTTATACATTAACCCTAGTGACGAAAAAAAAAATTAAAGAATACATTCAAAATTTATACATCAACCGAAGTGAATGAATGAAGAAAAGAGAGAATTAAAAAGTATATTCAGAATTCTATATATCAGCTATATAGAATAAGATAAAAAATAAAATGATGGAGAACTTCTGCATGAACTCTAATGAATAAATATATATACAAAAAAAAATATACAAAGGAAAAAGAATATCAGTCACACCAAAAAGTAAAAAAAAAAGAAAATAAAAATCACGCGTCATTAAACATTCAATTTTCTTTTTATTGACTTTTCCTCGACCATTTTTTTTTTATCTTTTAGTTCACGTGGAAAATATTTGAGTCATGAACCACAAAATCTCAGTTACCTTCTCTCCCTCTGCCTCTTTCCCTCTCACTCACTCTCTCTCCCTCTCCCTCTCACTCCCTCTCCCTCTCCCTCTCCCTCCCAGAACGATATTAAAAGCTTGTGGTCTGCTTATAAAACTCTCTGACCGAAGTGAGGGAGAGGGAGGGAGAGGAAAAGGGAGAGAGAGGAGGAGGAGGAGGAGGAGGAGGAGGAGGAGGGAAAGGATCTCTTCAGGTCATCCTTCCTCCAACTCCTCTCTATATATTTATTTGTATGTGTGTGTGTGTGTGTGTGTGTGTGTGTGTGTGTGTGTAAGAGAGAGAGAGAGAGAGAGAGAGAGAGAGAGAGAGAGAGAGAGAGAGAGAGAGAGAGAGAGGAACAGATAGATAGACGGATAAACACACACACACGCACACACACACACGCAGCACTTCACCTCCATAGCTAGGACAACATACAACATTACAATCTATAGACTTGCAAATTGGAGAATAGTTGCCTGTCTTAGCGGCGTTAGCAGGGAAGGTGAGGTGGCGGTAATCATGTATATGTATGCAGATCTTGCCTCTTGTCGCATCTGTAAATGTAAATGCAAATCACAGCGAACAGAACTCAGGGACACGGAAACGAACCACTGAACTTGAGACTCGAAACTTGGACACTTCAAAGGAAACTGATTGCTAGAACTTAGGTGATTTGATCTTAATGGACTGTTTTGAGTGTTATGTTGGTGTTCCTAGGAGGGTTTTTTGGGTTCGGTTAGTTTGTTGTCCGGGATTAATTGAGTGTTATGGGGAATGAGAGATTGATATGCAAGCAGCTTTGGTGGTTTAGTTTTAATGGCTGTCTTATGTTTCTGTCCTTAGGAGGGCTTTTAGTTAAGTGTCTGTTGTTAGTTTACTGTTATAGGAAATGAGAGGGAAATTTGCAATAAACTTAAGTGATTTCGTTTTATTAGTTTTCTAGTTATGTTGGTGTTTTTGGGAGGGTTAGGTACGTAGGAAAATAAGTGAAACTGCAAGACACCGTCAGGTCTTCACGTGGCAGTCTCTGTATGAAACAAGCTTGCCTATTTCCACCTGTCGTCCTCATCCACATATTTTTGCGTATGGTCCCAGAGATCCCAGCACTGTTTCCAAATATGGTGCTGACATTGTTGGGATGCTTATTAATAAAGTGAACATTCCCGAATATAGAGATTGAAATTATGGAAAAAAAATCATTTAAAAATTTAGAGATAGACTTGCAACAAACTTTAGTAATTTTGTTCCCATGGCCTTTTAAGTGCTGGTTCAAATTGCATGTTGTAGTGAAAGGATTTTCACCTAATTAAGTTGAGTGTTGTTGAGGACAGTGAGTGAATGTGATGGTAAATCGGGTAGTAATTCAGACATACACTTGCAGCTAACTTAAATGATGTTTCCAAGTGTTCATTAACTGTTAGGTTGGTAATGAATTAAGTTGAAAGTTTTCTAAGATAAAGGTTAAATATTACGGGAAATTAATTAATCTTATAAAGAACTGTAATAATGGAGGAGAATAAAGTAAATCAGGGTAACGTAAGGAAATAAGAATCGGAAACAAAGAATAAGATATAGAAAAAGGACAAAGATATAAAATAAAGGAGAGAAAGATAGATTAACAACACATAATAAAGAGGAAACAGACAAAGCAATCAGGACTTGAAAGGGAAAGAGAAAGTCAACGAATGTGAGAAGAGGAGACAAAGGGAAGGATGAAGAAAAGAGAAAGAGAACATAGG
>NC_087166.1:12390000-12432500 GCF_035594125.1 Scylla paramamosain
ACACACACACACACACACACACACACACACACACACACAGACGGACAGATAGACAGTATGACAGACAGATGAATAGCCAGCAAACTAGCCAGACCTATATCCTGCCATACAACCGGATAGATAGACGGAAGAGGAAAGAATTCAGATATACATATACAGATAGACAGACAGACAGATAGATAGGGAAAATATAGACAGATAGGCACATATAAACAAAGATAAACAAACAGATAAGCGACAAAGTAAAGAAAACAGACATATATAGACAGACAGGTTGACATGTAAGAATGACAGGAATATAAACAGATATACAGACGATACAGACAGGCAGAAAGATGACTGTTGACAGAAAGATAAGCAGAAACAAAAGCGACAGACGAAGGAAAAACGGACATGCTTGCAGACAGACAGGTTCGCAGATGTAAGAAAGAGAGGGATGCAAACAGAAAAAAACCAGACAGATACAGACACAGATATGAGGACAGAAAGATAAATGCCAGTCAGTGAAAGGACACACGAATAAGAAAGAGCAACACGCGCTCACTCACACACACACACACACACACACACACACACACACACACACACACACACACACACACACACACACACACACACACACACACACACACTCTGAATACATTGAATATTCACGTACATTTTTTCATCATTACAATCTGTGATGAAAATTAATAAAAAAAAAAAAAGCAGAAATAATATTGAATTTATTTAGTGTTGAAGAATTTTGAAGTGAAATTAACATATTAATTAAATCAACGTATGTATGTGTTTGATGAAGGAAATTAATAACAATAATAATGATGATGATGATAATAATAATTAATAATAATAATAATAATAATAATGTTCTTTCATTATTGTTATCATTATTATTCTTATTATTACTAGCAGTAGTAATAGTAGTAGTAGCAGTAGTAGTAATAGTAGTTGTAGTACTAGTAGAAAATAACATTAACTTCATTATTATCTAACTGTTCTTTATTGTTCAATTATACATGTAAACAGAAATATTTGTTTGTTTTTAAGACTCAGGATATATGTAATTGTTTTTATGCTTCCATTAATGTCTCTGTTTTGTCCGTTCTAATAATTCTCATCGCAGATTCTTTTTATTATCGTCATCGTTGTAAATATTTGAGTCTCAACAATACACATATATACGCTTTATCCCGCGATGTGCATTTGTTTTACGTTGTTACACAGATCCATACGTGTTATTATTTTTAGCTACACACACACACACACACACACACACACACACACACACACACACACACACACACACACACACACACACACACACACACACACACACACACACACACGCTATGAATTAATTTAGATTTCATTGTGTTGTTGATTAATCTTATGTACGTTAAGTATTTTGACACTGGTAAGCTCACACACACACACACACACACACACACACACACACACACACACACACACACACACACACACACACACACACACAGGCACATCCTCCAGCAGACACATCAACATTCAGAACAGCCCGACCCTCCCTCCCTCCCTCCCAGCGTCTCTCCTCTTGAAGCTCCCTCACTCTTATTCTAATTAGGGCCGAGGAGGGAAAGAAGTTGATACACAATTTCCACGTTAATATATTTCGTACCTGTGTCCTCGCGTCCCCCAGGCGGCTACGCGGGGGGGGGAAGTGTGGTGTAAGGCGTCCAGTGGTCCTTTTGTATGTAAATGTCGAGGCCGAGGGCTAATGGGAAAAAGGGGTCGAGTTCTGTGTCTTCCGTGTTTGATTCCTCTTCCTCTTCTCCTTTAGCTTTTCCCTTTGTAGATTGTTTGAATTTGCGTATTTTTTTTTTTTTTATTTCAGGTTTTGGTTTTCGGCTTTCTCGTTTTGACTGGTTCCGTTTTTTATGCATTTTATTTTTTTATTCGTTTTTTTTCATCTCTCTCTCTCTCTCTCTCTCTCTCTCTCTCTCTCTCTCTCTCTCTCTCTCTCTCTCTCTCTCTCTCTCTCTCTCTCTTCCAAATCGACGTTGTTTATATTTCGTATGCAAATTAAGGGATTGATTATTTTGCACTTTATTTAATGCGTGCACACACACACACACACACACACACACACACACACACACACACACACACACACACACACACACACACACACACACACACAGCTATAAATCTTCCCAATCGCATCTTCTCAAGTTGATGGACAAATATAAATGTTGTTTTTTCCCCTTTTTTCCTCAAATCTAAGGCGAATGTTGCGGAAAGACTCAGGTGAGGGGAAAAATCTTCAAAAAGGACTCTAGTGTAAGATTTCATAAGGGTGATACTCAGGTGCAGGTCTTCTCCCATCTTTCCCCCGTGAAAATAGCGAGATTGGCTGAGGTTATTAATATTATAATCTTGTTCCCGTAATAAGAAGACAGCGGAGAGTGGTGGTGGTGGTGGTGGTGGTGGTGGCAGTGGCGGTGGTGGTGACAGTAGTAGTGGTGGTGTGTATTATTTGTATTTATCTTCTTTATCATTTGTTTCTTACTTTGAATTTACTTTTTTATTTACCTTTTTTTGTTTTGTAACTTCGCTATCTTACATTTGCCTGTTTGTTGTGTTTTTTATTCATTATCTGCGTTTTATTTCCTTTTTTTTTTCCTTATTTTTCGCTCTACTGCTTCACATTAATTTCTTTCATGCTGCTTTGTTTACTTTATCTTATATATATATATTTTTCATGTTTACCTTGCTTTATTTAATTTCACGGGTTATATTTTTGCTGCTTTTCTTTTCATTTCACTTTTAGTTGGCTGTCTAATGCCAGTGCTGCTATTATTTTTTCCTCGTTTAGTCTGCATTACCTTTTTTCCTCTCCTTTTTTTCCTCGTTGTCCCCATTCACACTTTCTGAACATGGTACCCTCTTTTTAGCTCATTTACTCTTTTCTTTCCTATTTTTAGTTCCCTCCATTCACTCTTTCGTAACACTGTGCCTTCTTTCAGTTTATTTACTTCTTTTTTATTTCTCCTTTCCACCAGTGCGGGTTAAGACGAGAGAGCGGATTCTTAAAGATGTGGGACGCTTATTCTTGCCGCTTGCTAGGACTCAGTAATAGACAAACTACTCTAAAAAGAAGAAAGTTATGTATCTAGTACCTCCAGGACTCGCTGTTGCAGGTGGCTGAGGTACGATGATTGTCCTAAGTACGGTACGTTTCTTTTTGGTTTTGTTTTTCTTCCCTTCTTTCTTTTCCTGTATGTGTTCCTCGAACGTCACAAGGAAGTGTATTTTCTTATTGATTCTTTGTTGTTTTGGTTTCTCTCGTGTGTACAAGGGAACGAAGGAAATAGTGAAAAATACGAGTTGTTTTATTTATTCTTTGTTGTTTTGGTATCTTTCGCGAGTATGTACAAGGAACGAAGAAAATGGTGAAAAATATGAGTTGTTTTGTTCGTGTTAACTGCCTGTGATGTGAGTCTACGTAATAAATATAATTGTGATAATACAGATTTTTACGGTCTTTTTTTCGTTTTTCACTCGGCGTGATAAATAAAGTAATCGTGTAGATTTTTCAAGGATCCGTTTTTTTTTTTCGTTTTTCACTCTTACTTCTTCGAGTGTAAGAAACAAGATAAGAAAAATGAGCTGGTACTCTTCTCTTCCGCTCATTCCGTCTGTAAATGAGGAAATGAAAATGTAAATGAGATAAGAAATAAGTTTTCTCTTTCCCTTTTTCTATCATTCCCTCTATCATTTTCTTTCCTTAGAAAAAAAAAACATAAGAGAAAAGGAAAAGTCACAAGTTTTCACCCTCTTTTCCATTCTATTCACGTTCATTTCGTCTTTAAGAAACGAAAATAAAAATACACATAAATAAAGGGTAAAAGTTTTCATCTTTCCATCACGAACATCACAACCTTCACCTCCTCCTCCGCTTCCTTCGCCTACTTCGTCAGACTGCTGTTGTGGTGGTGGTGGTGGTGGTAGTGGTGGTGGTGGTAATATTAAAAGTAATTTCTCCTCCTTTCATAGTGAAGCTAAAAGTCTCAGGCCAACTTTTCCCACACTCAAAAGCTTCAAGGGACGCACAACCCTCCCTCTTTTTTAATGGAAAGTTCTTGAAGTTTTTTCTTTTTTATTGGCAGAGTAGTTTTAACGCTTCGAAAAACTGCGTCATGTTTATTTACTGATATGGACGCTAATGATGGTACTAGTGGAAGAAACTGTGGTAGTAACAGTAATAATAGTAATGGTAGTTGTAGCAGTAGTTGTTTTTGTGGTGGTTGTAGTAACAGCAGTAGTAGAAGTAGTAGTTGTAATAGTAGTAATAGGAGTAGCAACAAAAGAAAAAAAATACCATAAAAAGTAGAGCAGTAATAGCAATAGAAACAATGATTAACAGTTGTAGTAATGAAAATAATAATAATAATAACAATAATAATAATAATAATAATAATGATAATAATAATAACAAAAAAAAAAAAACTAATGACCCAGTACATCCAATATGTTTTTTCCCAAAGGTCAACGCAATCACGTGACCTGTTCCACGTGACCTGTGACCTTAACTGAAGAAAACGGATACCTCAGAGACGGTGACTGAAAAAAAAATAATAATGAAGAGAATCGTAAAAAAAAAAAAAAAACCCTGAGTGATGAGCCATTAATGACGTGTCTCACCTGAACTGCTGTGACCTTGAAAAAAATAGAATCAGGTGGAAAGGGGAAAAAAAAATATAATGTTAATTTAGTAAATGTCTCGCGAGGTTCATGTTACTGATATCGAAAAAAGGAAAACAAAATTAAAAACATGAAACATGAAACTTGATTTTTAAGGATAATTTTGCTTTTTTTTTTTTTTTTTCCAATTCTCTGTCCTTTTTTTTTTTTATAATTTCCTTCTTTTCTTTTACTTTTTTGTTTTTTTCTATACATCATGTTTTTCTTCGTCTTCAAATTTCTTTATTCGCCTATTTGCTTTTTTATTGTTTTTTCTTCTATATTTATCGTGCTTTGTTTCAGTTTTTCTGTTCTTCTCTTTTCGTTTCTTTATTTCTTTGCATTGCCTCTCCTTTGTATCGCCTTTCCTTTGTATTCATGTTTTCAGCATTTCTTTTTTATCTTATTTTATATTTTCTTTTACATTTTTGTCATTCATTTCTCTTCTGTTCCACCTCCTTTGTCTCTCTCTCTCTCTCTCTCTCTCTCTCTCTCTCTCTCTCTCTCTCTCTCTCTCTCTCTCTCTCTCTCTCTCTCTCTCTCTGCTACCTTTACCTTTAAACTCATCAACCATAAGGAAAATAAAACTCAAATAACATCACAATATGAATAAATATGTGCATAATATTTCCTTTCATTAATTACTAACTAAGGAAAATACAACCCAAAAAAAAAAAAAATATGCACAAAAATACATTACCTCCTCTTCCTTGTCGCATTTCAATTAATAGGAACAAAAAAAAATAAATAAATAGATAAAAGAGAATATGTAGACGTAATATTTTTTAGGCATCTATGTATATCTGTGTATACGTGATCCCCTCCTCTATACATGGTTACTAATCTTATTTTCACAAAGTCTCGTATCTAATGTCATGCAGTGAAGGTGAAAGGTCATCGTGAGTTCATGGATTCTGTGTTTTAATTTTATTCGATCTTTCTGTTCGCTTTGTATTGAAATGTCCTCTTTTTTTTTTTTTAATCGTTAGGGAGAGAGAGAGAGAGAGAGAGAGAGAGAGAGAGAGAGAGAGAGAGAGAGAGAGAGAGAGAGAGAGAGAGAGAGAATTCATACACGTATTTTTAGAGAACACACACACACACACACACACACACACACACACACACACACACACACACACACACACACACACACACACACACACACACACACACACACACACACACACACACACACACACACACACAAAACTAAAGAGAGAAAGAGGAAAAAAATGCAAAACAATAAACCCATGCAAGAAAATACAATGGTTCAGAATAACGAGAAATACAAGAACAGGTGTAAAAATAGAGGGAAAAAAAAAAAAAAAAGGAAACAGGAGGGGGAAAAATACAGCGGTATCTTTCCGTCCATGTTTTTCTGGGTTAAGAAATTGGCTGAGCGACCGCGGCAGGAAATATGTTTTGTAGAGAGAGAGAGAGAGAGAGAGAGAGAGAGAGAGAGAGAGAGAGAGAGAGAGAGAGAGAGAGAGAGAGAGAGAGAGAGAATTCGGTGCCTATCTTAATTGGTCTCTGTTTTTTCTTTCTTTTTTTTTCCTTTCCTCTTATTTTTCCATGTTTTTCTCTATTCTACACCTTCCGTTGTTTTGTTTTCTTCGTTTTCTTTCATCTTTCGCTTATTTTCATTGCTTTATTGTTTCTTTTGTTCTTTGATAGTTGTTTTGTTATTGTTAGTAGGTTTTGTTGTTGTTGTTGTTTACTACTACTACTACTACTACTACTACTACTACTACTACTACTACTACTACTACTACTACTACTATTACTACTACCAATGTTTACACTTCATCATCTTTCCCCTTGCACCTGTCACCACTCCTCTTCTTCCTCCTTCTTTTCCTCCTCCTCCTCCTCATCGTTCTTCTATATTTTTCTTCTATATTTGCCACCTTTACTTTCGTTTCTTCCATTACTTCCATTACCTCCTCCTCTTCTTCCTCCTTCTCCTGCTTCCTTTGTTCATTAGAAAAATATTAATATGCCTTTTCTTCTCTCACATTTTTATTCTCATTTATATCATTAGTTTTTTTCTATTCCTTGTTGTGTCAGTAAAACTGAGAGAGAGAGAGAGAGAGAGAGAGAGAGAGAGAGAGAGAGAGAGAGAGAGAGAGAGAGAGAGAGAGAGAGAGAGAGAGAGAGAGAGAGAGACTGACAGAACAGAAAAATTATAATCAGGCAAGAAAAAAAAACGGAAAATATAATTAAACAAAAAAAAATAAAAAAAGAACCAAACGACAAAATAATTAGAAAGGTGACGAAGAGAAGGAGAAGAAGAAGAAGGAAAAGAATCCACAAATAGAGGAATACAAAAGAGTCATCAGAGGAAGGAAGGATGAAGGGACAAAGGAGGAGAGGAGAAGAGGAGGAAGAGGAGAGGAGGAAAGCATTATGGAGGGAATGGAATGGAGGAGAAATGGAGGAAGGAAATGAAAGTTGACAGGACTAAGGGCGAGGCTTTGAGTCTTTGTAAAGCTTGTTTAATTACGTTTCAAGGAGGAGGAGGAGGAGGAGAAGGAGGGGAAGGAAAAGGAAGAGGAGGAGGAGGAGGAGGAGGAGGAGGAGGAGGAGGAGGAGGAGGAGGAGAAGCATGAGCAAATGTAGTTTAAGGAAAGGACGGGAAGGAAGAGGGCTATTGAGAAGAAGGAAGGGGAGTCGTTGTTGTAGCAGTGGTGGTAGTAGTAGTAGTAGTAGTAGTAGTAGTAGTAAGAGGAGGAGGAGGAAGAGGAGGAGGAGGAGCAAGAAGCATATTTACTGGTGGGAGACAAAGAGGAAAATGAGAAGGAACAGAGGAATAAATAAATATAGGTTATAAAAAAGAGGAGGAGGAGGAGGAGGAGGAGGAAAAGAAAAAAAGATAATTGGAACTGAGGGAAAGACGAAAAAGTGTTAAGGGAATGAAAATTACAGAAATACCTAGATATTTTTAAAATTTTTACATTCATTTTCAGTGTGTGTGTGTGTGTGTGTGTGTGTGTGTGTGTGTGTGTGTGTGTGTGTGTAAAGATGAGAACAAAATATGTAAGTTAAAGTAACCTCACATTCCCAGTTGAAATAAAAAAAGTTAAGGAAATCTGACTAAATCAAATAGGATTGATAAAAGATAATGACAAGAATTTTCTCTCTCCCGCAGATCTCCACGTTGTCTCCGGTTACAAGAAGTAGGTGAGTATAAAAGTAAGAATGAAGTGAGTGAACGGGCGGGTGGGTACACGAGACACCAGAAACAAGGAAATAATAAATTGCGCTCAGTAATTTTAAGTACGCAACGTGAAACATTGTGTTGAGAGAGAGAGAGAGAGAGAGAGAGAGAGAGAGAGAGAGAGAGAGAGAGAGAGAGAGAGAGAGAGAGAGAGAGAGAGAGAGATTAAATAACACCACAAGAAAGAGAAACATTAGCATTTGAATAACTCTCTTGTTTTCACCTTTTATTTTATATTTATTTATCTTGTTGAGTGAGAAAAAAAAAACGACATGATTCCAAACACTTAGATTTTTATATGAAACTGAAATAAGTCATTCTGTCTTTTCTTTAGTAAACAAAAACTCCTTTTCCTCCTCCTCTTTCTCCTTCTCCTTCTCGTCCTCCTCCTCCTCCTCCTCCTCCTCCTCCTCATTAAGAACTTCCCTTAAACAGATAATCACCCCGTTAATGTCATCAAGATTTAGAAAAAAAAAATTAGTGACAGACGTAGACAGACAGACGGAGAGGGGGAAAAGAGAGAGAGAGAGAGAGAGAGAGAGAGAGAGAGAGAGAGAGAGAGAGAGAGAGAGAGAGAGAGAGAGAGAGAGAGAGAGAGAGACCATTGCCCCTCCCACTTTATTTATTAGTTAATTGACCGTAATGGTTTGAAACAATTACAGTGACGCCTTATTGTTTTCACCGCCTCTCTGTCTCACTCACTCACTCTCGCACAGTCTCTCTCTCTCTCTCTCTCTCTCTCTCTCTCTCTCTCTCTCTCTCTCTTTCATTCGTTTCCTCGTTCATTCACAAAATCACTTTCTCTCCCTCGTTCTATCGATGAGAGAGAGAGAGAGAGAGAGAGAGAGAGAGAGAGAGAGAGAGAGAGAGAGAGAGAGAGAGAGAGAGAGAGGATTTATCAGGTTTTCATTTTCCATCCCGTGAAATGTTATGTACCTAGACTGCAGTAGCGTTGGTGGTGGTGGTGGTGGTAGTAGTAGTGGTAGTGATGTCTGTATTTGTAAACGTGGGGTGGCAGTGATGTAGTGATGGTAGTAGTAACAGGGGAGAGAGAGAGAGAGAGAGAGAGAGAGAGAGAGAGAGAGAGAGAGAGAGAGAGAGAGAGAGAGAGAGAGTCATCACAAATCACTCTATTCAACAGTCCAATTATCGTTTCCAAAGTTTCAAGCCACATCTTTCCCTCCACATTTTCTCTCTCTCTCTCTCTCTCTCTCTCTCTCTCTCTCTCTCTCTCTCTCTCTCTCTCTCTCTCTCTTCCCCACCCTATCCTGCTTTTACTCAATCAACAAAACCTTTTACTTTCAAACCTTGACATTTTTCACTCCACTCCTTTCTTATTTTTCCTTCCTTCATTCTCAACATCAACCAAAGTCTACCTTTCTATCCATCCTCCTTCCTTTCCTTCTCCCACCAACACCACCACCACGTCCACCTCCTCCTCCTCCTCCTCCTTCACACCTGACTACACTCGCTTTTCACTTCTCGGTATCTTTGTCACCCGGGTCATGACGTCACAACCTTGAGGCTATTTTGGGTTCACGTTCAACAGGTTGCTGATAGTGCGTTGGCAGGGTGGCAGGCGGCGTTGGCAGGGGCAGAAAGGCGCGCTGGAAAGGGTAATAGATGTTTGGCCAGGATAGGATGAGGGGGCGAGGAGGAGGAGGAGGAGGAGAGAAGGAGGAGGAGGAAGAGGAAGAGGAGTAGGAGGAGGACGAGGAGACGAGGCATGGTGTTTGGAAATCGATTTGGGTTGTTTTGATGGTTAGATGGATGGATGGGTGGATGGATGCTGGAGAGTTACTGCACCAGCTGAAGGAATGGAAATGAAAGGGAAAGGGAAGGAGGGTAGTTACAGTAGTTAGTGTTTGTAGTTTCAAGGGTTTCTCTGCTTTCTGGTTGCTTTGTTGTTAGCTGGTTTGACGGGTGGCTGGTTCTTGGTGAGCTACTTAGGGGAGGAGTTGAAAGAAGGAAAAGAAAGGAAAGTAGTAATAGTCATAATAGTTATTGTTTGTAGTATTTCAATGGTTTCTTTACTTTCTGTTGTTTGTTGAGATTTTCTGTTGCTGAAAATGGTGTTTGGTCAGGATGTGTGTTTGGGAATGACCGCTAGTGAGTGTAACTGTTTTTAATGACCTCTTTAATTGGTGCTTAGCGTGTTTTTGTGTTTGAGGGACGTTAAGACTTTTTTTTTGTGTGTGTTTTCGTGATGATAAGCTTGTTTTTTAATGATGAAATATTTTGAATTTTTATTGTTATTTAGGTCTGTTTTCATCTTTCGGTAGTAATAGGACGGCTTTTGTTTTTACCTTACACGCGGTTCAACTTTTTCATCTTTTAATCATAATCGACATCACAAATTTGCGTTATAGTAATTTTTCCTTTATTTTCAGTCTTTCCTTCAATTTACATTATAACAGTTTTCGTCTTCCACCCTTCCCTCTTGTTTTACTGGCGTGTCTTCGGGAGCTGCCGGTCTGTCCTGCGTCACAGGGGAGGCATGGCGTGGCTGGCTCAGGCAGGCTTGTGAAGTGGACGTATATTGTATTGTGACTTCGATTGGCAGAAATGTTGGTTACCGAGGGAGACAAGGAAGGTGTTTGGTGGCAAGCTGCTGTGGAATGGAGTGACGAAAGAAGGATTGTGGCTGGGGATTGCGAGGGAAAGTGCATCTGGTGAGGGAGGGAAGGGAGGTGGGGAGGTGTGTTTGGGTGATAGAGGGAAGGAAGGGAGGGAGCTGGAGTGAGTAAGAGAAGAGACGGTATGATGATTTCTTAGGAGTGTGAGAGAGAGAGAGGGAGAAAAAGAAAGAACGAATAGCACTCTTCCCTCTCCAACACACACACACACACACACACACACACACACACACAATTATATATACTCACACAGCCTCCGTAAATTATGTTTGTAAATGCAAATGAAGGTTCAAGGGACAGTCATGCTTCCCGCGGGATGTCACCAAGAAAAGTAATACGTTGGGAAGCTGAATTATATACTTGTTGCCTCCCACCCTCGCCTCGCCACTCGTCTACTAATAATAAACGACTCCAAATTGTGGCTGAATTATACGTATTGCCTCCTTCTGTCTACGTTTAAGTTTCCTATAAATTAAACATGGGATTCGTAGGACTAGAAGATATATTGGAGGTGAAAGAAATTATGTAGCATGGGAATTTATTGCCACAACTGTAAATGATCATGGAATAAATAAGGAACTTGTTCGAAAAATTTCAATGAATGGAATTTGGATATCATAAAGGATATTAATCCCCAAAATCACTGTTTAAAAAGATTAAACCCAGCATTTCGTCTGTAACTGTCGAAAATGATATTTGTTACTTTTCAACAATATGCGTAACCTTCTCAATACAAAATATGGAACAGTTCAAGGTGAAGATGATATAACATACAAATTCACACCCACACCTGAAAATTATCTTGAACTAAACAAAGAGCTAATCTGAAAACTCTCAACAAACGTAACTCAGATAACATAAAAGAATAGTAAACCCAAAATTACTACAAGATAAAAACTAATATTTCGTCTGTAATTGGGAAAAAAAAATCACTTTTCACCATCCACATAAATTGGCCAGTGCAAAACTTTAGGTAAATAAGGAATTCCGCCAAAAAACACGATTATAATGGCAAGTTTTGAGCCGTTAAGTCTGACACGCGCTCGCCAATTTGTTGCATTTTTATATGAAACAAAAGTATTCGTGATAAACCCAGGCGATATTTTTGTTAACCTGGAAATAATGAGATGTTTTTTTTTTGTATAATTTATTTGAGTTTACACCCATTGCATAGTTTTGATCATTGCATGCATGACAGTTTGAAGGGAAGTAATGATAGATATAGTTATGTGTTATTATTACTACTACTACTACTACTACTACTACTACTATTGTTATTATTTTTCCTTCAGTGTTTCTTATGGTACTTTTCACAGCCTTAAGAAAGCGAATTATTTATTAATTTCAATCAGGGTACCTTTGATCTAATTCTGCTTGCAATTTACTTATTATCATCATTATTTTAGAGGAGGAGGAGGAGAAAGAGGAAGAAGAAGAGGAGGAGGAGGAGGAGGAGGAGGAGGAGGAGGAGGAGGAGGAGGAGTGTGAAGTGTGTGAAAATGAGCTTCTGTTTACGGAAGTGAGAGTAATCTTTAAAATATGTAATAAAATGCATCATATTATATACATTTTCTTCTTCCTCTTACTATTATTATTTCTCCTCCTCTTTCTCTTCCTCCTCCTCCTCTTCCTCCTCCTCCTTTTCCTCTTCTTCCTCCTTCTCCTCCTCCTCGTCCTCTTTCATCTCCACTTCATCTTTCAATTTAGTTTATTTGAATGCGCAGTCTCTCTCTCTCTCTCTCTCTCTCTCTCTCTCTCTCTCTCTCTCTCTCTCTCTCTCTCTCTCTCTGACCCAAAAGCTGATTAACCTCGGACCAAATTAGGTCATTTTGTAGATTAACCTCAAGAGAGAGAGAGAGAGAGAGAGAGAGAGAGAGAGAGAGAGAGAGAGAGAGAGAGAGAGAGAGAGAGAGAGAGAGAGACCTATTGTTCTATTACATAACCCAAATCTTCCCATCAGAAAATAAGTCTATGGAAGATAAGAAAAGTCGATTATCTTAACGAGCCCATTGCTAATAGAGCCACGGGAGACAGCCAGATTGATAAGGCGAGATATAAATAGTAACATTACACATGCATCCCTTTAATGTGATTGTTCCCCTTAATGTGATTGCCGTAACGTTCTGGAAAGTTTGCGGATGTCTAGAGGTAAACTTGATTCCGTGAAGTGAAGCGAGGGTAAGATATAAAACTTTCGTACCTTTGTGAAAATTGACGTGCAAAATGTTGGAGAGTTAAAAGAAACGTATCATTTCTTATTTATTTATTTATTTTTTATGTATATAAGGTTATACTTTATTTCGCCCTAGGGAAACGAGGTTAACTATTACGACTTGGTACTTCGGGCTAAATTGACATACTTCAGGTAATTGAAATTATAAAGAAAACATACTTTCTTCTGTTGTATTTTTTGTTTTCATGCATGTAATGTTATACGTGATTTTGTCCAAGAGAAGTGAAGGTAACTATTGCGACCCCGTACTTGAGGCGACATTCACGCACCAGGTGTTGAAAATTAGAAAGGAAACGTTTTTTTTTCTTTTTCTGTCGCATGACTTTCGTAAATCTGAGTTTATATTTGATTTTGTTGATATGGAGCGAGGTTAACTACTACAAACTGGTACCTCAGACAACATTAACCTACTTATTTGATTAAAACTCGCAAAGAAAACGCACTTCTTCGGGTTTATAACTTGTGTAAATCTAGCGCTACAAAGAGCTTGTTTGTTTGGACGCTGAGAGTAATGTCACTTGTCTGCCCACACGAATCTATTCATCTATTCATTCTTTTGGAACCACCGGGAAACAGCAGCATTGTGGCGCTGGCAGTACAAAGGCTTACAAAGAGGATCATGGCTCACAAAGGAGAATCGCAAACGGAGAATCTTACCATACACAGTCGTTCTCAGTAATCTAAACGTGTTGCCCTGTCCTGCCCACTCAAATCCATTCCTTCCTTAGCGCGAGTTATTAAAGGGAATATAACAAACCAGTAGGTGAACGATAAGAAGATAATCGTAAAATAATGAGGTATCTCACTATAAACTTCTATATTCGTATCCCATCTCACCTTCTCTTTTTTCTGCAGCATTTCGTACTAACTCTTATGTACCACGAGTTGCTAAAGAGAAGCTTACTAAAGATAAACAAATTAAGAACCTCATTATAAACTCCTCCAATCGCTTCTCACCTCACCTTGCGTTCCTTACCATTAACGTTACTAAATCTCATGTAGTGCTGGTTACTAAACAGAATATAACAAGCTTACAAAACATAATCGTTAACAAACAGAGAATATCACTGTGAACGCCTTCACTCGCATCCGATCTCATCTTGCGTCCCTCTCCAACCAGTCAATCCCCTTCCTCTCCTTCATCTCGGTCACCCAATCACGGCACAGTATCGATATGACGTCACAAAAGCGAAACTCAATGACCTTTCACCATTTACCAATCTCAATTCAACACCAGCACGTCGAGGAAGAAAAGAAATATTATACAAAAACAATATAAATCATTTTTTCTGTCGTGTATATTACCAAGTATATCACTGAAGATTCCAAGGCCTTTGTGTACTTATAGCAAACGTTATTAGGAGCAGAATAGGAGGGAATGGAGTAATGAGAGGATAATGAAGTTGACTAGGTGCAAGCTGCCTGTTGACTCCAAGGCCCCGCGGAATCTATATCGGGGTAATGCGCAAGATATTAAGCCAGTCTCCAGCGGCCTTGCGGGGATGTGTGTGGGAGGGCGACTCGTGCTGCTGGGAGGGCAAGATGAGATGGGATGTGTCTGTGTGCCTGGGTGTGTGTAGGTGAGTGGCTTGATAAGGTGTGTGTGTGTGTGTGTGTGTGTGTGTGCGCCCATCCAGAATATATGTCCCTCTAATAATAGGATTCACATTCTGGAAAAAAGAGTAGACTGTTGAAATAAACATAAATTGCTCTCGCTAATATAACCATTTGTTTTATAGATTCATGTACTGAGAGTTCTGTCTCTCTCTCTCTCTCTCTCTCTCTCTCTCTCTCTCTCTCTCTCTAATAACGCACACACAATTTTAGCGTGCCAAATATAGAACCACACACACACACACACACACACACACACACACACACACACACACACACACACACACACACACACACACACATGTTTACTACACCACACCAATTATCGCTTGGAATTTTTCAGGCATAGAGTTCAATCTTTCCACAAATTAAGGAGATTTTCAACACTATGAACCAGCAACTGTTTCTGTAGAGCGAAGAGGCGGAAGGATGAATGGACAGTGTAGAAAAGGGAGACTAATAGGAGATGAGGAAGGAGAGGGAGATGAGGGGGAACATTGTACTGATAATGTCGATGGTGTAAGGGAGGGATAGTTACGAGAATAAGCAAGGTAGGAATAGTTAGGTGGTTAGATATATTGATTGTTTATTGAGTGAGGGATGAGATGAGGGAGTAAGAGAAAGAGGAGATTTAAATGAGTGAAGAGAAGAACAGTAAGAAGGATAAGAGGATTAAAGAAGACCATTTGTTGAAAGAAGGACAAGAAGAGGAGTGACGAATGACAAATATGAAAGAAAAGGTAAAGAGACATGAAAAATAAGAAGATAATGACAGAATTTCTGGTTTAAATATATATTTTAACATTGTAGAAAATGGGAAAGGAAGTTACAGAGAAATTAAAATGGAAACTTGAGTGAAGAAAAAAATAGAAAGGAAGAACAGAACCAGAATAAGACTAATAAAATAATAAAAAAAAAAATAGAACAATAGAGGCGCGAGGAGAAAGAGAGAAAACACGGAATAATAGACAGCGAATAGGAAGGAAGGACAGGAATAAATAAAAAAAAAAACAGAGAAGGAAGAACAGAACTAGAATAAGACTAAGAAAAAAGAAAGCACAATAAAACAACACAATAAAAACTGCAGGAAAGAGGAGAGAAAAAAAATGAATAACGAACAGCGAATAGGAAAGAAGGAAGGAAGGACAAGAATAAACAAAGAAAACGGAGATTGCACCAGGAGGAGGAAACAGAGAGAGAGAGAGAGAGAGAGAGAGAGAGAGAGAGAGAGAGAGAGAGAGAGAGAGAGAGAGAGA
This sequence comes from Scylla paramamosain, assembly GCF_035594125.1. Taxonomy (NCBI): domain Eukaryota; kingdom Metazoa; phylum Arthropoda; class Malacostraca; order Decapoda; family Portunidae; genus Scylla; species Scylla paramamosain. The sequence continues at coordinate 12,405,676 of NC_087166.1, forward strand.
GAGAGAGAGAGAGAGAACAGAACGTGGCGTAAACTAGTAAATTACCACATATTGACAGACTGACAGACGGACATCCCTGAGAGGAGGAGGAAGAGGAGGAGGAAGAGGAGGAGGAGGAGGAGGAGGAGGAGGAGGAGGAGGAGGAGGAGGAGGAGGAGGAGAAGGATGGATCGAGGGAGCTATATTACACTAATGGGAGGACTGGGGGTTGTCTGTGGGAGGTTGTGAATGTGCAAGTGTTCGGGTGTGGGAGTAAATTGGAAAATACGAGTGAAACTAAAGATCTTCTTGAACATATTGGATAGAGAGAGTGGATTCGAGATTTCCTGGAGTGGGGAAAAATACAGAAGATCCTTGTGGAATGGGAATGCTCGAGGAAAAACTTGTCCACGCGTCGCCAGGAATGAGATAAAAGAAGTGCCAAAAAGGAGGAGGAGGAGGAGGAAAAGAAGGAAGACGACGAGGACGAAGAGGATGGAAGAAGAAAAATTAATTGAAAATAATATTTAAGATTAGCGTGGAATAAAGTCAGATTGAGTAGAGTACAGAGAGAGAGAGAGAGAGAGAGAGAGAGAGAGAGAGAGAGAGAGAGAGAGAGAGAGAGAGAGAGAGAGAGAGAGAGAGAGAGAGAGAGCATGGGTGAGTGGATGGCAAGAATAAAAAAAGAAAAACTATGAAAGAATTTAAGGTATGAAGGTAAAACAGAGGAGGAAGAGAAGGAGGAGGAGGAGGAGGAGGAGGAGGAGGAGGAGGAGGAGACAGAAGGCACTCAATGTAACAAGCATGTCATTATTATCTTTATAGTCTCTTCAAGCAGCTTTTGTCAGCCTTCTTCTGCTCCTTTCCTTGTTTTTGTTCCTTCGTTTTATTTTTAAGATTTTTCGCGCTCGTAGAGAGAGAGAGAGAGAGAGAGAGAGAGAGAGAGAGAGAGAGAGAGAGAGAGAGAGAGAGAGAGAGAGGGTAAATCGTACTTAAAGGGAAGAGTGAGTTTAGTTTATTAATCATGTAGACACACACACATACACACACACACACACACACACACACACACACACACACACACACACACATATATACACATGCTTACAAAATAGTCCGCCCTTAAATAGGATACAAAGAAAACGGAACAAAAAGAAAATGGGACGCAGACGTGTTATCATGTTCCCTGAAAGTCGTGACATGAGAGCGAAGTTGTTGATAACGCACTTGTCAATTTTTTTTTTTTTCTCTCTCTCTCTCTCTCTCTCTCTCTCTCTCTCTCTCTCTCTCTCTCTCTCTCTCTCTCTCTCTCTTTCCTTTTGTTCCTCTACGTATCGCCCTTTCTGTCTCTTTATTTCCTTATCTTTGTTTCGTTTCTCTTTAGTGAGTGAGAAGCGGAGACTGTGTACCTACTGTTAGCACGTTACACGCTCTCTCTCTCTCTCTCTCTCTCTCTCTCTCTCTCTCTCTCTCTCTCTCTCTCTCTCTCTCTCTCTCTCTCTCTCTGGCTGAATTAAACTTAAGTATACATGGCCTATAAGAAAACACCAGATTACTGTCGTGTTTTTGGCATTAAATTTACATTCTCTTGTTGTCTTCTGGAAGTTGATACTGAAATATGTACGAGAGTTGCTAAACATATCCAGAAATTGTTGGGAGGAATGTTGAGTCGGGATTGTAAGAAGTAAGCAGCTATTTATTTATTTACTTATTTATTTATTTATTGTTATTTTTATGAGATCAAAGTAGATGTTTATTTCCGTTCTCCTTCTTCCTTTTCCTCTTAAAGCAGATGTTCATTTCTGTTCTTCTTCCTTTTCCTTCTTCCTTCTTCCTCTTCCTTTTCCTCTGGCTTTAATTATTCTCTCTCTTCAGTGGTGGTATTATTTTCTGCTTATTTCGTGTTTTCTTTTGCTATTTTTTTTATTCTGATGGTCTTCGTAATTTTTCATCACGAACTCCTCCTCTTCTTGTTCTTGTTCTTCTTGTTCTTCTCCTTCTTCTGTTTTTGTCCCTTCTCCAACTCCAGCTCCTCCTCCTCCTCTTCCTTTAACTCTTCCTTCTCCTCCTCCTCCTCCTCCTCCTCCTCCTCCTCCTCCTCCTTCTCCCTCTGCTGCTCCTCTGTGTAGGCGTAAAGGAGCTCGTAGTAAAAAGGATAAATTAATCCATTAAAAATACTCTGGAGTTTTGTAATTCCCTTCCCCAGGAGCAGAATGGCCTCGTCCTCCCCTTTTATCTCCTCTTTCTAATTAATCCCTCCTATTTTCTTTACTTTTCTACATTTTTTTTGCTTTTCTTCGTTTTTTTAAATATTTTCTTCCTCTTTTCCTTAGTTCCCTGTTCGTATCGTTCGTGTTTTCTTTTCTTTTCAGTTTTGATTATTTTTTGGGTTTTTAATTGTTTTTATATTTTTCTTCCTTCTTTTGCTTTATTCCCTGTTCGCATCTTTTTTTTTTTTTGGTATGCTTTTTGTTAATTTCTGTCGTTTTCCTTTCTTGTTTCTGAGTTTTAATGTTTTCTTTTAATGTTTCATTCGCAGTTTTATTTATTTATTTATTTTTTCTCGGCTGTTTATCTGCTATTTTTTCTTTCGTTCACATTTAACATTTTTTTTTTTGAGTATGCAAGGAAAATAACATGCATTTGTGATTTTAGAGAATGGAACACAGTAGTAATGTAAGAAAATGTGGTGTTGCTGATATGTTGTGTTGTTCCCAGAAATTAATTGGTTCTGTGTGTGTGTGTGTGTGTGTGTGTGTGTGTGTGTAAATGTACGTTTGTGTGTAAGTGCGAGTGTGGATGTTGTAACGTTGTATTAATCTCTCTCTCTCTCTCTCTCTCTCTCTCTCTCTCTCTCTCTCTCTCTCTCTCTCTCTACGTGTGTATGTACAAAGCAGCTTGATATTAGCGCTTCGAGAAGTTGGCTTCATCTAATGTCACTTTCCCTACTCCGGGGCCTTTGATCGCGCGGCTGCCGTCAGGAGAGCCGCGGGTCTCGAGGCTGTTGCTGTCGAGTGCACAGAGGGCGAGGCGGAGGAGGCGGTGGCAGAACTGATGAGTGACTGATGATCCCCAGTAAATGTCAGATTGCTTCAGTCGTCTCCGGTCGTGATGTGGCTGGAAATGATACCTGGAAAGTTTCGTAAAGGTGAAAAGGGTGAAAGAGGATGAGTGGAGAGAAGAGCGTGGAAGTAGGACGGAAAGAGAGAGGGAAAGTAGATGAGAAGTAAAAGTTTCATGAGGAGAGAAGTGTGAGAGAAGATGAGATGAGAGGAGAGGAGAGGAGCGTAGGAGGGAGAATGAAGAGGGAAAGGAAGGGAAGGTAGATAAGAAGTGAAAGTTTCGTGAGGAGAGAATGGGGTAAGAGGAAAGGAGAGAAAAGGAGAGGAGAGGAGAGAAGCGTGGAAGGAGGAGGACCGGAGGAAGAAAAGAGAGAGGGAAAGTAGATTCATGAAAGTTTGGTCAAGAGAGAAGGGGAAAAGAAGAGGAAGGAAAGGAGGAGGAGAGGAACGAGGAAGAAAGAGGACCTTGGGAAAAGAGGGAAGGAAAGTAGATTCATAAAATTGATCAGGAGAGAAGGAGAAAAAGAAGAGGAAGGAGAGGAGAGGAGCTTGGAAGGAGGAAAGGAAGAGAAAAAAGGAGGGAAGGTAGGTTTGTGAAGGTTTGGTGAGAAGAGAAGGGGAAAAGAAGAGGGAGGAGGAGGAAAAGATCGTGGGAGGTTGAGAAGGAGGAAAGGTAGATGACTATATTGAAGGGGTAAGGTGAAAGTAGATTGCATCCCGGATTAGAGAGGAGAGGAGGAGAGAGGAGGAGAGATGGTGAGGAGGGAAGGAGGGAATGTAAGGCGTTGGAGGAAACTGGATGCGTTGAGAGGTTGAAAAATGGAAGGGAGGAGGAAGGAAAGAAACTACGAATGGGAAGAGAGAATGAAAGGGAAAGGAAGATTGAAATGGTTGAAAGAAAGAAAAAAAAAGAAACTGGAAAAAAAAGTCTTGTATGGGTGAATGTAAAGAAGACGGTAATAGGGAGAGTAGAGGAAGAAAGGAAGAAAAACGGAAGAAATAAATGAAACGGACAAGAAAAATGATACATGAAAAAAAGGTTATGTAGGGGATACCGGTAAAGAAAGATAGGGAGAAGGGAGGGAAGGGAAAGAGGGAGGAAGAGAGAGAGAGGGAGGAGAGTTGGAGGAAAACTGGGATTGAGTGTTTGAGAAGGAAAGAATATTGAAGAAAAAAAAAACAGAAGAAAAATACTGGCTTGAGAGAGAGAGAGAGAGAGAGAGAGAGAGAGAGAGAGAGAGAGAGAGAGAGAGAGAGAGAGAGAGAGAGAGTGGGAGGAAAGCTGTGAGACTGAGTATATATGGAGCGTTTGAGGTGGAAAATAAAAAAAAAGACAAAAAAAATACTGGCTGAAGGAAGAAAATATGGAGGTATAGAGAAGATAGGGAGAAACAGGAGGGAGAGGGGAGAGCGGAAGGAGAGTGGGAAGGAAACTGTAACATTGCGTTTAAAATGAAAGAATCGAGAAAAAAAAAATCTGCTGTAGGGACGGAAAAAAAAAATGACGTATGGAGAAGAGAGGGAGAGGAGGGAGAGGGGATAGTGGGGGAGGAGTGGGAGGAAAGCTGTAAGATTGAGTATTTGATCTGAGAGGATTGGTGGGGATCAGTAATACCTGACCGAGTCCCAGCTGATGCTAATCCTCGCTGACACCTGTTGGCTGGCTTTCCTTCCTCCTGCCGCTGACCGAGATACGAAGGGAACTCTCAGCCTGACACGCTCTCTCGCTCCCATTGGCTTCCTCACACTTCCCTTCCCTGACTGGATTGGTAGACACACTTCTACGTGCATTGCGTCTTTGTGTTGATATTTGTTAGTGTTTTTTTTCTGTTTTCCTTTTCCTTTTGCTTGTTTTGTAGAGGGAGATCGGGTTTTTCTACGCCTTTTTTCTTTTTACTCTTCCTTTTCTTTATTTTGTAATATTTTCTTCTTTTTCTTTTCCTCTTGTTTTTCTATCCTTTTTCTTCTCTTCTTCATCTTTTCACTCTCTCCTCCTCCTCCTCGTCGTCCTCTCCCTTCTCCTCCACTTTGCAGTGCTATAATAAGATGCTCTTTAATAACTCTTTCCAAACAGAATAATTAATCGAGAGAAATTTGAAAAAAAAATAAAAGATAACGAAAACATCAAGAAAATCTTTAGATGTAATGAAAAAAAGATGGTAACTTATGAATTTCCATCAATACACTCAAAGTTTTCTTATGCATGTTTTCCGACAAAGGAAAGTTATAATTTTGTTTTTTAAGGGAAGAGAAATATTTACTTGTATTGTACTGTATAGAACACTGAACTTCCACGTACGCGATATGACTTGACTGAAGCACTCTTAGTAAATGGACGCACACACACACACACACACACACACACACACACACACACACACACACACACACACACACACAGAATTCCAGGATTTCTCCCTTCAGTTGAGAATTCCTATCGACCTTTCCAAATATGAAATAAAGTGATTTGGCACACGAGGCAAGAGCGGCCATTTAAACACACACACACACACACACACACACACACACACACACACACACACACACACACACACACACACACACACACACACACTCAGCACAGGACTAAAGTTTCTCCCAATTTTTGTAAGTTTGTAGACAGTCTCTTGAAGTTTGCGAAGTCTGGAGTGAAAGAATACAGCGAGAACACGTTCTTCGCATTATCTCGGCAAACGTTTCTCGCCAAGCCTGCGTGAGGGAACGTTTGTCATTCACGTGTGCAGGAACGTTGCTCTTGTCTCCTCATTCCTTGCTCGTGAACGTTTCTGCGAGTTTGGCTTTTTTTTTGTTTGTTTGACGTTATTTTTAATGTTTTATTTTGCTTTGTCTTGTCTTGTTTGGGGAGAATGTTAGTGATGTTTTATTCGTTGTTGTTTTGATTTGTTTGTGCTACATGAATGTCTTGCTTTGCGAAATTTGTTTTGTTTTTAGTGTTCTTGTTTGTTTGCATGAGAATGTGTCTGCATGTTTTCTTTTCCTTTCGAGCTCTTAAAAAATACTGGTAATTGTTGTAATGGTGGTGATGGCAGTGGTGGTTATAGTGGTAGTATAAGTGATGAGAAAGACATGAAGGTTATGAAAGTGGGGCTGCTAGTAATAGTGGTGGTGGATGTGGTGGCAGTAACGATGGTGGAGGCAATGTTACTGGTGGTTGTGGTTATGGTGGTAATGGGATGGTGGTAGTGTTGATAGTGAGGTTGATAATAATGAAGGTGGTAATGGTGGTAATGGTGGTGGAGGGGGTGGGGAGCCAGACTGCTTGGGGTTGTTGTTCCCAAAACCAGTAGGGGGTGAGGACCTCCCCTTGCGATGGAGTGCACTTCCTCTATTTAACCCCTGCCGCACCCCCACCTCTCTCTCTCTCTCTCTCTCTCTCTCTCTCTCTCTCTCTCTGAAACTCTCTTTTCAGCCTAAGTATTAGATTATGCATAGTTCTCTCTCTCTCTCTCTCTCTCTCTCTCTCTCTCTCTCTCTCTCTCTCTCTCTCTCTCTCTCTCTCTCTCTCTCTCTCTCTCTCTCTGTCTTTCTGTCGACATACTTTTTAAACATTTCAACCCTCTTTATATTTCTTTCATTTCTCACTTTCTCCCTCCCTCTTGCTCTCTCTGCCTCCTTCTCTCCCTCGGTCTTTCTCTCTCACTCCCTCCCTCCCTCCCTCCCTAAGGCTACAGGAGGGAGTGCACGGGATTCTCAGCCTTAGTAAGCTGGCATATTAGGGTCAAATTTCCAACATTTCTCCCTTTATTTTCTTTCTGAATAATGGTGCTATTTATAATTATTCTCAAATATACTTTTATGAGAGAGAGAGAGAGAGAGAGAGAGAGAGAGAGAGAGAGAGAGAGAGAGAGAGAGAGAGAGAGAGGGGAGGGAGAGGCCTGAATAAACCAAATCTAGATTTAGTGGTGTGTTGTAACTCTTAATTAGATACTTGTACGAGCCAACAGTATTTAATTGAGTAAAGGAAAGGATGAGTTTTTCGTTCTTTCCTGAGAATTTGTGCACAAGACCAAAGGATTAAATAATATATTGGTGTAGTCGATCTGTTGTCTTTCAATGCTGCTGCTGCTACTGCTACTGCTAATGCTACTGCTACTACCACTACTACTACCACTATTATTACTACTGCTACTGTTACTACTACTGCTTCGAGGATTCCGTCATAAAAATTTCTCCTTGAATATTTTCCCTCCTATGATAAATTTTCCTTAATTTAACCTGACCTAACCTAATGTAACCTAATCTAGCCTAATGTAATCCAATCTAGCATAATTCAAATGTTAAAATCTATCTTAGGAGAATTTAATGTCTTACTACTACTACTACTACTACTACTACTACTACTACTAAGACTATTAATACTACAACCACAGCCACCACTACCACCACCAGCACCGCCGCCGCCTCGCCATAACCACAATCTATTGCTCTCTCCGCTACTGAGGTCAAGTATCTCTAGAATTATGTAATCAGGTCAGGAATTTGGAGTATGTAGTGAGAGTAGCGGTGATGTCCCTTCTTGCTTTACTCATTTGCCTCCACCTCCTGCTTTACCTTCCTTCTTTGTGTCCCTTTTTCATCCATGTTCCTCTTATTTATCTTCCTACTCCTCTTACTATTTATGTATTTTTTTCTCTAGTCTCCTTTCGTTTAGTGTTTTTTCCTATTAGTTATTAGTTTGTTTTTCCTTCATCCTCTTTTTTTGTTTTAATTTTCTTCCTTATTTTTCTTTTTCTTTCTCTCCTTTTTTTTCTCTCTCTTTCCTTGATTGTGTATTGATGTTTAAATGTAATGATATTTTTTTCTTGGTTACTATTTTTTTTTTCGGTATCATCTTTATTTATGTTTTTCTTTTTTCACCTTCATTTATCTTCCTCCTCCTCCTCCTCCTCCTCCTCTCACGCCTCCTCTTCTTCCCTTCTCTATATGTATGTTTGTTTCTTTTCCTCTTTGTTATCGGTTTGTGTTCCTTTTTTTATTCTTATTCCTCTTCTTCCTCCTATTCTTCCTCTTTTTTTTCTTTTCTCAGGCACGTTTGTTTAAAGTTAATTTTGATACCTTTTTTCTCTCCTGTTCTTTATCATTTATCATCCTTCTTCATTTTCAATTTCCATCGATATTCCTTCTTTCTCGCCTCCTCATCCTTCTCTTCTTCCTCTTTTTTTCTCTTTTTCCCCTCTGTATTGATGCGTAGATGTAATATTAATTTTCTCGTTTTTCCTCTTCTTCCTCCTCCTCTTCCTGTCTCTAGGGAGGTGAGCTTAAAGATTATACTTGTTTCCTCTTTTTTTGTCTTTTCCCATTTTGTCCTCTCTCTCTCTCTCTCTCTCTCTCTCTCTCTCTCTCTCTCTCTCTCTCTCTCTCTCTCTCTCTCTCTCTCTCTCTCTCTCTCTCTCTCTCTCTCATGCTCCTCTTTTCCTCTTACATACGAGTGTATAAACGTAACATTAATGTCATTCTTTCTCTTTATTCTTCCTGGTACTCTTGTATTTTGCGTCACCAACACCACTACACTACCTCCTTCTCTTTCCTCACTCTCTTCTTCTCCTTTTCTTCTTCTTTTTCTCCTTCCTTCCTCCTTTTCCTCCTCCGTGCAACGCAACGACAGCCATATCAGCGTCGCCCGTTGATTTGTTGCCAGCAGTATATGTTGATGTAAAATCCACCCTCGGGACCTCACGCTTCGGGGAACAAAGTGAAACAGACTTTTTATCTTTTTTACTGTCTCTTCTCTCGCGTGTGTTGAGGGACGGCGCTGATCGGATGACTGCTGGCCGCCGGGATGCCTAATTAGACACTCAAATGCCTGGCGATGATACGTGCAGGTAAAAAATTGCGTGAAATCCTCCTGTCTGCTTTTCGCTTCTGTTCGTCCGCGGAATGTTTAGTCAGAAGCGGTGCCAGGTGAGGCTGAAGTGAATGAGTGTTGGAACTGAGAGGCAGTGTTGGGTTTTGTGTTGTTATTGGTTGTTTAGCTGTTTAATCCTAATGGGGAATATTGTTTTTTTTTTTTTGTTAAGTGATAAAATGGGAAGATGTAAATGAGGGTTGGAAGTGAAGGATAAATGTGTGTTTTGTGCTTTTATTGAGTGTTAAGGTGACTTTTTGAAGCGTAAACGTGAGTAAAGTGTGGTCTTGATTACAAGTTAAAGCGAAAATAGTAAATATGTTGAAACTGTGCTCTGTTTATTGAGTGCCGTGTATTTTTGTGTCTTCCGAGTGTAACGAAAAATAATACTTAACGTTGCGGAGGGAAAGGTCTTGTGGTAAGTTTAGAATTGCGTCACTAGATAATTTGGTGTATTCTTTTCCATTGCTTATTTTTCCCCTTAACATTTCTTCCATTTTCATTATTATCTCTCGCCGGCAGTAAATGTCACGAGTTATCCAGGGAAAGGTCAAGTTATTTATACTGATCAGTAACATTTTCCCTTGGTAAATATGTCTCTACTGTGAAGAACGTTTTTTTTTTCTTTATTTTCCTGTAAAGTCGATAATAGATTCCCAAAAATTAAAACTCCCACGACAATTACCACCACCACCATTATCACCACCGCCACCATCACCACCACAGCTGATCCCAAAATAAATTCGGGTGGGCGTCTGCAGAGAGAGAGAGAGAGAGAGAGAGAGAGAGAGAGAGAGAGAGAGAGAGAGAGAGAGTAAACACGCGGGAATTGAAGCATGTACCAAGATGTCGGAATGCCAGAGTTAGACCGACATGCGCGAATTTGGTGAGAAATGTGTGTGTGTGTGTGTGTATGTATGTGAGAGAGAGAGAGAGAGAGAGAGAGAGAGAGAGAGAGAGAGAGAGAGAGAGAGAGAGAGAGAGAGAGAGAGAGAGAGAGAATTAGCTTTTATTAAATTTTGATTTGTACGTGGTTTTTATTTTTTATTCTCTTTTATCTTAATTAGTTTTCCTTTTCCTTCTTATTTTCTTATTTTCTCCTCAGTTCAGCTTTAATTTTTTCCCTCTTCCTTCCTTCCTTCCTTCCCTTCCCACTTTTCTTTTTCTCTTCCTCCCTGTTCTTCTCTTTCTCTTCTCTTCTTCTGCCTTCCTCCATCTTCCAATACTTCCCTTTTTCTCTTCCTCTGTTTCCCTCTCCTTCTTCCTCTGTCTTTCTCCTTCTCTCACCTCTTCCTATTTTCCGTCTTTCTTTTCGTTCGCTTCTTCTTGTGCCTTCCTCGCCCTCCCATCTCTTCTCTTTTCCCACTCCTCGTGTTTCTTTCTCTCCCTCCCTTTCTCCTGCTTTCCCTCTTTCTTTGTTAAATTGTGCTCCTATGGTTATCGCATGTATAATGTGACTCCTGACTGTGATAAACGAAATATCTATCAATCTATCTGTCTTTCTATCCCTTCTCAAATTTCCTATTCGATATCTCTTATCTTACGTAGATTAGACTGAACAGCATATCAGTATTCTCAGGGCCAAGATATCGGCTGCTGTTTGTTCTTCCTTTGTGATCTGTAGTGTTTCTTTTTCTCCCCTTCCTTCCTTCTCCCCTTTCTCCCTCCCCTCTCCCCTCCCCTCGCCCACTGATAACCTCATAACGCTATCACCTTTTACTGTCTCCTCCCCCATTCCTTGTATCGATAACGGGGGTATTTATCATGTTTTGTTTGCTCCAGAGAGAGAGAGAGAGAGAGAGAGAGAGAGAGAGAGAGAGAGAGAGAGAGAGAGAGAGAGAGAATTTTGTTTGGTTTATTTTATATTCAGTGATGTCCTTTTTGTCTCTCTCTCTCTCTCTCTCTCTCTCTCTCTCTCTCTCTCTCTCTCTCTCTCTCTCTCTCTCTCTCTCTCTCTCTCTCTCTCTCTAAGTACCCGCTCTCGTTCCACCCCTCCTGTCCAAAGCTCTCAGCGTTTTGACAACAAATAATGTGCTTAGCTACTCCGAAAGCTTTCTCTCTCTCTCTCTCTCTCTCTCTCTCTCTCTCTCTCTCTCTCTCTCTCTCTCTCTCTCTCTCTCTCTCTCTCTCTCTCTCTCTCTCTCTCTGTGGTCTACAAACATCCCTTTCTAACTTCTAATACTCTTTGAGTAGTTGTCGTTGTCGTAGTAGTAGTAGTAATAGGAGTAGCAGTAGTAGTAATAGGAGTAATAGTAGTAGTAATAGTAGTGGTAGTAGTAGTAGTGATAGTAGTAGCAGTAGTAGTGTTAGTGGAGTATCAGAATATAACATTTTGAGAACCACAACCAAAAAAATAGATTGTAATTTTTTCACTTTTTTTTTTTTTTTTTTAGTATAATCGTTGGTTCGCGTGTTGTAAACTGCTACCAATGATCGGATATAATATAAATATTTCTTTTTCCTAACGTGAATCGTGTAAATAGTGTCCGGTCTCTCTTTTTCCCTGTATATTAGCACAGTCTTTTTTTGTACATTATTTGAGATAAAAATCCTTCTTAATAGTCATTATTCATCGGTGTTTTTAATTTTACAAGTGTTTCTGGTTTTCTTCCTTCTTATTTTCTTGTTCTTTTCGTCTTATTTTCTTGTTCTTTTCGTCAGAGGGGAGAGAGAGAGAGAGAGAGAGAGAGAGAGAGAGAGAGAGAGAGAGAGAGAGAGAGAGAGAGAGAATACTTTATTGGGAGTTGTGTGGGATATTGGCAGGTGAGGAGGCAAGTTTCTCTCTCTCTCTCTCTCTCTCTCTCTCTCTCTCTCTCTCTCTCTCTCTCTCTCTCTCTCTCTCTCTCTCTCTCTCTCCTTTCTCCCTTCCCTTACAAAAAATACATTGATTAACTTATTAACAAATTTACTCCTTTTATATATTATTTTTCACCACCACCACTACCACCACCACCACCACCACCTCCTGATGATGGCGCTTGAGGTCCTAAGAGTTTAATTGAAGCCTTGCGGGGTGGCGGGGGTGGCCAAAGGGGCGCAAGGTCATTTAAGGCCAGAGAGAGATGAAGAGAGGGAGAGGGAGAGAAAGAGGTGGGGAGGGAGAGAGAGAAACAGAGAGAGAGAGAGAGAGAGAGAGAGAGAGAGAGAGAGAGAGAGAGAGAGAGAGGGAGAGGGAGAGACGGAGAGGCTTGGAGGTCACGTCTAGTTGTCACCTCAACATGTCGCGGTCTTCCCTTGCCACACCTCATCACACTATCATTCCACCATCACCACCATCACCACCACCATCACATCACGTCTCACCATCACTGCGTTAACCTATATATTTTTTTGTTATTTTTTTCTTTTGTATTTGTGGTTTTCGATTTCTCTCTCTCTCTCTCTCTCTCTCTCTCTCTCTCTCTCTCTCTCTCTCTCTCTCTCTCTCTCTCTCTCTCTCTCTCTCTCTCTCAGTATTTCTCCTTTTTTCTCCCTTAATCCTTTTATCTGCAGTCTCACAAACCTTCCCCTACACACACACACACACACACACACACACACACACAGAGGCAAACACCCACTCACTTACCCACCAACACACATTCACACATACACATACATTCATCCATACCTCACACAGTGCAGCAACTCTGATTAGCACGTGTCAAAATCCAATCCAGGAATCCTCTAATCACCTGTGTCAATCCCACCCCGATGCCACTGATCACCTGTAATCACCGCGCCTCGTTAGTCGTGCAGGTGGCGAGGCGGCATGGCTCATCTGACGGGAAAGCTGTTTGTGTATCAGACGTATTTTTAGCTTATTCTCCCGTATTCTCTTCCTTTTCACTCGCCGTTCCATGTCTGGGTTTCTTTGAGGCTGGGTTGTCCTATAAGAAGATTGTGTTGTTTGAGTGTTTGTTGTTAATGGTTGACTTGTTTGTATCGTTAGGGACATTATCTTCCCTTTCACTCGCCGTGTTGTGTGTCTGGGTTTCTTCCTGGTTGCGTTGTGTTATACAGTTATAAGGATGTTGGTATAGGGGAGGTGATGACAGTGTTTGAGGGTTTGTTTATGGCTGATGGCTTCTTTGGGTACTTTGGTTTCCTTGCGCTGTGTTGTGTTTTTATGAGGTGTAAGAGTGGTGGTAAGTGTTGAGTGTTTACATTGATGGTAATGGTCTATATCTTTTGGAACGTTGGAGCGACATTGATAATTGTGATTTGTTGAATATTTACTGGGAAGTTGTTTAGAATTTTTTGTCTTCTGTGGTTGTGCTTTGTTTTGGTACTCGTATACTTCTTCACCGCTGATGAGGAAATACTGCGGTGTTTAGGTCTTTATGTGAATGATTACTGATTGTCTATATCTATTGGGGTACTTTCATGGATTCGTTTACTTCTGTGTTATAGTTGGTTTAAGAGACGAGGATATGATGGTCGTGCTTGAAGATGTAGACTGAGAAGTACAGTTCCTTTGTCTCTCAAGTATTTTTAACACCTCACGAAACTCACTGCAAAGCAAAGATAAAATACCTTTAGTTTAGAATTACATGCACTGAGAAGAAAATGCCAAGTGAATAAGAGTTAAAGAAGATCCATCATTACGCAGATGACAAGAATAATATTTCGTTAAGTTTATCATAAAATCAGAAAGAAAATATCAGATGAGCAGGAAAGAAAATGATAATAAAATCCGAAATGAGATGAAGACGAAAGCACTGAGCAGAAAACGAAAAGGAAAATAAGGAGAGGAGGAGGAAGAGGAAGACGAAGAAGAGAGGGAAAAGGAAATTGTTATACGAAGGAACCACCATCACTATCTTCACTTGAAAGTTCATTGCTCCTTCCCTCATCTTTTTTTCCTCCCCTCTCCTGAAGACATCTTGTGGCGTAGGTCAAGGGGAGCCGCTGGGGGGCACTCACACGCCCTCCAGCGCCCACTCACTCCGGCAGGAAAAGTCCAAGGGTGAAAAACGGGGCGAGGAGGCGCAGGCGAAGGGGCGCGGCTTATCTTCAAATTTATAGCCAGCAGGTTAGTGAGTGGGAAAGTTTCTATATATTCATGGTGGATTTGTAAGGGTTTGCCTGTCGTGTGTGCATGTGTGTGTGTAGGGGGAGGGGCGTACCTAGTAATTTTTCTCCATTCCTTCATTTTTTAAAGTCAAGATACGTTTTTTCCGGTATTTTTCATGTTCCCATTTATTTCGTCCATATTTTTGCAACCTTTTACGTAAACCGGTGTCTTTATTTATTTTACCCACCTCCCTACACACACACACACACACACACACTCACTCATATTTCACTATTTCCTTCGCGTGTTGCCTCCGTCGCGAGGTTCCTCCCATTTGTCAGTGTCTGCTGTTGCTTCTGAGGTTTCGCCCGACTCAGTGAACCGAACCCTCGAGCCTCTCCTGTCGGCGTGAAGGGGAGAGAGAAAACGATGCTGCTTCGCTTCACTGTGTCAAATGCTTCACGAACTTCCCCTGCTCTCGAAAGGTGTTTTTTTTTTTCCCTTTCTTTCCTCTCTTTCATTGGAGAATTTGTGTGTGTGTGTATACGAGTATGTGTGTGTAAAGACATAGGTATTAGGGAAGAGTGTTTGGTTTTGTTGTTTATATTACTTTATATTTTAGCTTATATGTTACTTAAATTTGCTCTTATTTACATTTGAGATGGAGAGAGAGAGAGAGAGAGAGAGAGAGAGAGAGAGAGAGAGAGAGAGAGAGAGAGAGAGAGAGAGAGAGAGAGAGAGAAAGTGAATGATGAAGAAGAGAGAGAGAAATAGAAGAGAATAGAAAAGATAGAGAAGAGAGAAACTGAGAACGGATTAAGGCAAAGATTGTCATCACCAGCAGCCGTTACTCTTCGTTGTCCGGATAAGCGAGGACGACGACAATCGGATCCGGACCAAGTAAACTAAGACAAATCCGGCTCTCTTCGCCACGAATTTGTTCTTTGTCGGCAACTCTGCGAAGGAAATTAATATCTCGTTTATCCGAATTCCACCGCCGCCCAGTCCGGTTCCGGCGCTCGCTCGGCCGGATATTGTGGCGTTGGTGGCGGCGAGGAAAAGTTTTTGTTGTCAGATGTTGGTTTATTTGCCGACGCCTTTTTTTTTTTTCCTTTGCGTGTCGAGTTTCATCTTTTAAGCACGTGACAGACAGACAAACATACAGGCAGACAGATAGACAGGCAGATATTACGATAGACAGAGAGACAAAAGGACAGACATACAGATAGACAGATGGATAGATAGATAGAAATACACATCCATATGGTATAACAGAAAGGCAGATAAAGACAGACAGACAGACAGACAGACAGACAGACAAATAGTGAAACAGACAGTAAAACGGTAGGATACATAGACAGACAGACAGACAAATGAACAGACAGACATATAGACAGACAGACAGATATACAAAAGGGACAAGAAAGAAGGAAGGAATGTGAAGAAGTAAAGGAGAAGAGAAAAAAAAAGTAAGAGTGAGAGGAAACAATGGAAAAAAAGAGGAAAAAGAGACTATTGTTTCTCTCTTGAGTATTTCGAGTTGAGGATTTTTCCCTCTTCTTATTTATTAACTTTTCTTTCCCTTGTAATAAGAACTTAGTATATTTTCCAATTCCACGTGTTAATTTCCGTAATAGTTTTCCATTGTATCAGTATTGTATTGTCTATTTTTATCGTTTCTATTCCTTTTCTTTTATTACTTTTCTTTCTTCCATTTTTTCAGTGTGATCGTTTACACTTTCAATTTACTCCCTTGTTCTAGTTTCCTCGTTTTTTCCCTTATATTTTTGTTTCCCCGGTTAACTGTTTGCATTGTTATTATCCTTTTATTTCCCTCTTCCCTCTTTTATTATTTTCCTTCCTTCCTTCCTTCCCTGCTCTCTCCTACTCCATCACCTCCATTTACCGCACTTTCCTCTCCTTCTCTTTCTTCCATTGTACGAGAAAGAGAGAGAGAGAGAGAGAGAGAGAGAGAGAGAGAGAGAGAGAGAGAGAGAGAGAGAGAGAGAGAGAGAGAGAGAGAGAGAGAGAGAGAGAGAGAAAGTTGGGTTTCCTCTATTAAAATTCCTGAGTGGGGTTACTTCTTCGTTCACATACACACACACACAAACACACAAACACACACGTGAGAATGATGACAATGATGATGATAGTGATGAAGATTGGAAGAAGGAGAAAGAAAAACACGAAAAGGAGGAGGAGGAGGAGGAGGAGGAGGAGGAGGAGGAGGAGGAGGAGGAGGAGGAACAAAATAAGAAGGAAAAGGATAAAGAAAATTAAGTGGAAGGAGGAAGAAGAGAAGAGAAGAAGAGGCGAAGAGAAAGAAAATAAGGAAGAAAAGGAGAAAGAAAACCAGGGAAGGGGGAAGAAGAGAAGGAAAAGAAAGAGAAGGAAAAGCAGAAGGAGAATGGGTAGGAGGGAAGTAGAACAGTAAACACAGTGAAAGTAACCCCGCTTAACTTTCTCTCCCTCAGTGACTTTAAGGTAGCAATTCTCGCGGAGTTCTGAGTTGTAATTGAAACTTAGAATACTAGACGGGCATTGTAGAGAAAGGAGAGGAGAGGAGGAGTGAAGGGAGATAAAGAGAAGAGGAGGAGGAGGACAGTAGAGGGGAAGAATAAGAGGAGGAGAGAGAGGGAGATTAGGAGAAAAGAAAAAAAAAACATGAAGACTGGAAAATAAAGAAATGGGGTGGGAAAAAAGATAGAAGAGAGGAAGAACTAAAAAAGAGAAAAAGAGAGGAAGAGAGGAATAGATATAATGAAAGAAAAATAAAAAGAGAGAAAATGGAGGAGAGTATGGATGAAAATGATGGAACGAGATAAAAAAAAACGGAAGAGAATATGGAGGATAAAAGGATAGAAGTAAGAATGGGTGAAAGAAGAAAAGGGAAGATGAAGGAGAATGAGAGAAAGACAAAGAAAAGAAGGGAAAGTAGAAATGAAGGGAGAGAGAGAGAGAGAGAGAGAGAGAGAGAGAGAGAGAGAGAGAGAGAGAGAGAGAGAGAGAGAGAGAGAGAGAGAGAGAGAGAGATTAGAATATGAATAGATTTCTCCACAAAATATTACTCAGCAGATGTCAAGCCTTGAATGAAGCTCTGGATGACAATTTCAGCTTAATATTGCCAATGCTTGACTGGGGCACGTGTATGTGTGTGTTATTTTTCAAGGCATTCAAGGTAATTCTAATTCTGAGGAAAGAGTTTATTAAAATTTCATCCTTATTATCACGTTCATAGAAATAGTATCATGAATAAAATGAATGTTTTATTATATCACATCATCAAATACCCTGATATGTGTGTGTGTGCGCGTGTGTGTGTAATTTACTCATCTGGTAACACTGATCTTTTACGAACTTAGAACACATGGATTGTTTTAGTTGTTATTGCTCGCTATTCACAATTATGATGGCTTGTAATATTTTTGTAATTGATTAAAAAAGAGCTATGTTTTCCTGTGCATTTTCTTTTTTCAAGACCATAACAGTTTTTTTTTTCGTGATTATAGAAAGAACACACGGATTAAGCTTTCACTTTAAATTAAGCATCCCTAAGAAGAAACAAAAGCAACACAACGAAAACACAACACAACATAATCACCACAAAATAACGACAAATCTCAAAACTCACCAAAATTCATCCCTTCACACTTACATGCATAATTTTACACCTGCACTACTTTTCACTTACATGTATCAGAGTGAAGGGCAAGCAACACACAGACAGCAACACAAACAGAAACTCAAGGACACACTCAGCACACAGGGATGATTGTAGTGTTGAAGTGTTGATGAAGCGAGTGTGTTGACGCCCCCTTGTGTGTGTGTGTGTGTGTGTGTGTGTGTGTGTGTGTGTGTGTGTGTGTGTGAGAGAGAGAGAGAGAGAGAGAGAGAGAGAGAGAGAGAGAGAGAGAGAGAGAGAGAGAGAGAGAGAGAGAGAGAGAGAGAGGACAACTTTAAGACTATGCAAAACTGGAAACCTCACCAGGAAAACAATTTGGGATCGTGTTATAGGGAGACAGATTCTGGGGAGAAGAGTGAGAGTGGGCGGGGGAGAGTAGGGAAAGTGGGCTGGGGAGAGTGGGGGGAGAGACAGTGGGAGTGAAGAGCGATTGGGAGTTGGTAGTGGGAGGGGAGTGTTGGGCAGTGTGTGCTAGAGAGAGAGAGAGAGAGAGAGAGAGAGGGAGAGGAAGAGGAAGAGGGAGAGCACGTAGGTTGGTGTAAGTGGGCCGGATTATCCATTCCTGTGGGTGTAGAAATGGGCGTAGTAAGCGGAATTGCAAGGCTCTGTGTGGATGTGGGTGTGGGTGGGCGTGATTACCTCTCTCTCTCTCTCTCTCTCTCTCTCTCTCTCTCTCTCTCTCTCTCTCTCTCTCTCTCTCTCTCTCTCTCTCTCTCTCTCTCTCTCAGAAAAGGATCAAGGAGCTTACCTGTCTTGATAGGTTCATTATTTGGGTTCAGGTGGAGGATCCGTTTGGTCACACGTGTTGTTGTCTTACCTGTCTCACCTGTGCTCCTCGCCAGGTGTCATTAGTGCACCAAAAACCTCCACAATTCTAGTGGTTTTTCTTCCTCTCAGATTTTCAAATAACGTCAGCTTGTCTTGCCCCCAAAATTGCTGCAGCCTATCGATCTACCGTGGGAGAGTTAGAGGGAGAGAGGGAGAGTGAGAGTAAATATAAATTCATAATCGTTTTTCTAGGCTTCACTGCTCGTTTGTTTATTTTGTCTGAAATGATTTCATCACATTTATTTGCGTTTAATTTTTCTGCGTACGTCGTGTGTTTGCGAGAGTGTGTTTGTTTATTTGTATGTGTGTATGTATGCATATATGTATGTACGTTTGTATGTTTGTCTGTATGTAGTCTGATGGTTTTAGTTTTTCTCTCAGTCTGCATGCTTGTATGTATGTATGTATGAGTGAATGTATGTATGTATATATATGCAATCTGTTCTTTATTTGTATGTATGTATGTATGTATGCATGCTTAATTTGGCTGTAAATCTGCTAATCTGTCTGTCAGTTTGCTATTTTTATACTTTCTCTTAAATGTGAATTGCTGTTTTCGTCTCCAGAATAATATATACTTATTGTACTTTTGTTATTCGTATAGTCTACCTTGTATTGTGTCTGCCTGTCTGTTTATATGTCTGTCTTATTTTGTGTGTATATATATTTGTGGTATCTTGTACGTGTGTATGGGTGTGTGTCTGTAGCCTGTCTTATATTTATTTGTTTGTTTGGATCTTTTTATGCCTATGTATAACTTTGTCCACTTCTCTTTGTGTCTAAATGCCTGTCTGTTCTCTCGCTGCGTCTGTGTGTCCATTTCTCTGTGTCTGTCTATTGTGTCGCTGTGTCTGTCTGTCTGTCTGTTGCTGTCTGTGTGTGGCTGGTAACACGCCACACACACTCTCAGGAGACGCTGCCAGATTATCCCTAAAACTACTGTCATTATCTTATTTTTAGAGACGCGGCTTGAGTGATGAGTATCCTCCTCCTCCTCCTTCTCCTCTCCCTGCTCCCCCTCCTCATCCTTCTCTTCTTCCTCCTTCTCGTCTTCCTCTAGTTCGTTGCCTTTTTATGTATTCTTCTCCATTTTTCTTTTTTTACTTTTCTTTCTTTGTCTTCCTCAAAATGCGTTCTGCCTGTTTCTTCTTTGCTTCTTCCCACTGTAAAGTTTTTTTGGGTTCCTTTTAATTTTATTTTTTCCTCCTCCTCCTCCTCCTCCTCCTCCTCCTCCTCCTCCTCCTCCTCCTCCTCCTCCTCTTCCTCCTCCTCCTCTCTTTACTCTGTCTTTATTTCATTTCTTTCCCCGTAACTTCCTGCCCCTTCTCTTCCTTCCTTTAATGCCTTAATTTTTTTCCACGAAGAGAGAGAGAGAGAGAGAGAGAGAGAGAGAGAGAGAGAGAGAGAGAGAGAGAGAGAGAGAACAAGTTTCCTCAATAGGTTCGCCTCACTCGTTTCTTTTTTTTTTTTCCGTCTCTTGTTAAGGTCATTCCAAAAGGTTTGTATGGAATGTTTCCGTTTTCTTTGTCACTCCAATGATTTTACCTGGAACTCTACTATTTTTTTCCGGCTCGAGTGAAATTGGAAAAAGTAGCTTAACTTCCGCCTTCTACAAGTGTATAGTTGAGTACTTGAAGGAATGGATAGAGTAATTCAAGAGGTATATGGATATTTGAGTATTCTGTGAGTTTAAGTCGTAGGAAGATGGGGAAAATAGATAAGCTAATTAGTGGAGAGAGAGAGAGAGAGAGACAGACAGACAGACAGACAGACAGACAGACAGACAGACAGACAAACACAGACAGACAGACAGACAGACAGACAGACAGACAGACGGACAGACAGATTATTCACATAAATATTAAACACACCATAGTCGGTTATCTTGTCATCACCCTCTTACTCCTCTTCCTCTTCCTCCTTCTCCTCTCCCCATCCTCCTCCTCCTCCTCCTCCTCCTCTCCCATTCTAGCTCTGCTTCTCATTTTTCTTCCCTCTGTCCCTAAACTTTCTCTACCTCATCTTCATCTTTTCTCGGAGTGGGAAGACGAGTAGGAAAAGTAGGAGGAGGAAGAGGAGAAAGAGGAGGAGGATGAAGAGGAGGAGGAGGATGAAGAGGAGGAGGAGGAGGAGGAGGAGGAGGAGGAGGAGGAGGAGGAGGAGGAGGAGGGAGAGGAACAGGAAAAGGAAGAGGAAGAGGAAGAGGACGAGAATGAGGAGGAGGAGGAGGAGGAGGAGGAGGAGGAGGAGGAGGAGCAGGAAGAGGTCAGTTTACTATGATTAACGAAAAGGAGAAAATTTAAAGTGTGTGTGTGTGTGTGTGTGTGTGTGTGTGTGTGTGTGTGTGTTCTTGCAGAAAGCAATTGGGTTAAATAACGCACATGCAAACAGTAATAAATGCGTGCACGCATACGCACACACACACACACACACACACACACACACACACACACACACACACACACACACACACACACACACACACACACACACACACACACACACACACACACACACACACACACACACACACACACACACACCATATTTTGCTCTTTTTAACATTACATGCAAATCTCACCTCACATAGAGAGAGAGAGAGAGAGAGAGAGAGAGAGAGAGAGAGAGAGAGAGAGAGAGAGAGAGAGAGAGAGAGAGAGAGAGAGAGAGAGATTACCTATCATAACAGTAACGATGCGAAGTTTCATTTTTACATCACTTTCCCTGATTTAATTATGAGAACATTTGCAGATAAATTAAAACAAATGACAAAATTTTGAGTTTAGACCGAAAAAAACTGACCATTTATTTAATGTTTGAAAGTAAAGAGAAATTTGAAAAGCCAGTCGTTCATTTCATTTACTTATTTATTTATTAATTTTAATTTTTCTGTATTTTTTTCTTTTTTCACTTTCACTCTTTTGATTTTGGAGTGACGAGCTGTGTTGATTAAGGTGTGTGTGTGTGTGTGTGTGTGTGTGTGTGTGTGTGTGTGTGTGTGTGTGTGTGTGTGTGTGTGTGTGTGTGTGCCTGTCTGTCTGTGTGTGTGTCTTTTCAAGTGGAAGATATCAATTAGTGTGTCATAATTACTCTCTCTCTCTCTCTCTCTCTCTCTCTCTCTCTCTCTCTCTCTCTCTCTCTCTCTCTCTCTCTCCTTGTCTCCTGTTTTGTTTCTTTCTTCATTTATACTTCTTACCTTTTCCCGGAACATTTTATCCCATTTGCATGTAGGAGAAAAAGGAGGAGGAGGAGGAGGAGGAGGAGGAGGAGGAGGAGGAGGAGGAGGAGGAGGAGGAGGAGGAGGAGGAGGAGGAGGAGGAGGAGTAAGAAGAATAAAAAAAGAACAAGAAGTACAAGGAGAGTAATAAGAATAAGAAATGGAAGATGCAAAGAAAAAGATATAAGAGGAGGAGGAAGAGGAAGAGGAAGAGGAAGAGAAAGAGAAAGAAGAGGAGGAGGAGGAGGAGGAGGAGGAGGAGGAGAAAGAAGACAGCCTTTACACCTTGTGCTTAGTAACAATTACCTCGTTAGGTAGCTGACCAACGTGTGATTAGAGAGAGAGAGAGAGAGAGAGAGAGAGAGAGAGAGAGAGAGAGAGAGAGAGAGAGAGAGAGAGAGAGAGAGAGAGAGAGAGAGAATGATAAATTTAACTCGTACTGTATTCATATTTTATTCACTTCTGCTTCTTATTTTTTCTTACATTCATTCATTATGTTTTGTCCTTCAGTCTTACTTTTCCCTCCTTTTCCTTTATCTTCTTTTTCTCCTCCTCCTCCTCCTCCTCCTCCTCTCTATCCTCCTTTTCGTAATAATTATCCATCTTAATTCATATTTTATTCTGATATTTCTTCTTTTATTTTCTTGTGGTTTTCTTTCCTTCGTTTCGTCCTCCTCTTTCCTTTTCTTTCTTTTCCTCCTCCTCCTCCTCCTTCTCCTCCTATCACTCACCACACTCACCACACTCACTCTTTAATCACTCTTCTTTCTCTCATGTCTCGCCCTCACGCGGGCACACTGACTCACTTTCCCTTATACTTTCTTTCCTCCCTCCTCTTTCTTTATCATCTTTTTTTTTTATCTCTGAAATTTTTTTGCTTTTACTGGGAATTGTGTTCATTTGTTTTCTTTTGATGATATGGAGTAAATTCAGTGAGTTTTAAGTGTTTTGTTAGTAAGAGAAGTATTATTGGTATGCGTAGATGTCCCTCCCCCCAAACACACACACACACACACACACACACACACACACACACACACACACACACACACACACACACACACACACACACACACACACACACACACACACACTTCTCTCCAAACTCATGCATGTCCGTCCAACTCTGGCATTCCGACACCTTTGCAAATGCTCTCTCTCTCTCTCTCTCTCTCTCTCTCTCTCTCTCTCTCTCTCTCTCTCTCTCTCTCTCGCTCTCGCTCTATTTATCCCGCATTCCATCCGCCCGTCTTCTTCCGATACACACACACACACACACACACACACACACACACACACACACACACACACACACACACACACACACACACACACACACACACACAAACTTAAAGTAGACCCACACACCTGCGCTGCGTGGGTGGAGAGGAAGGGAAGGCTTAGCCAGGTACGAGACTCGCTTTAAGAGGCGCCCGGCCAGCACGAACGTAGCTGAGAGAGAGAGAGAGAGAGAGAGAGAGAGAGAGAGAGAGAGAGAGAGAGAGAGAGAGAGAGAGAGAGAGAGAGAGAGTAATTTATACACATTTTTTAAGGCTGAAAAACGGAATTACTTCCATTTTTTCTTTAATTTTTCTTTCCTCTCTTTGAAAAAAATGAAATTACACCTTTTTCTACCTCCGCTGTAATTTTCGTTCTATGACTTACGGACTCCCCGGGGATTAGAGAGAGAGAGAGAGAGAGAGAGAGAGAGAGAGAGAGAGAGAGAGAGAGAGAGAGAGAGAGAGAGAGAGAGAGAGAGAGAGAAAGGATGCGCACCTAACTTTAGTAGCCACGAGTATTAATAGCACACAGGTATTTTTAGATAATGAAAGGTAATGAATGGGAAGTTGTAAATACGAGTGTCTGTGACGTAGACCTCCTTTGTACCTTAACTCTCCTCCTCTTCCTCTTCCTCCTCCTCCTCCTCCTCCTCCTCCTCCTGCTCCTCCTCTTCCTCCTGACGTCATAACTCATTCCAAACCAAACCAACGACCTCGACTACAGTTTAAGAGCAGCTCGTGCACCCAAGAGGGATGTTGGTTCTTTCTTTCTCTTTGCCTCCTCCTACGTCGTTCCCGAGTCAAAGTGAAGGATTAGGAAGGGGAACTTGAATAGTCGATAGAACACTTTAATGACTGGAAATGGTATCTGATTCTTCGTGTTTTCCTCTCTCTCTCTCTCTCTCTCTCTCTCTCTCTCTCTCTCTCTCTCTCTCTCTCTCTCTCTCTCTCTCTCTCTCTCTCTCTCTCTCTCTCTCTCCTTTTTGTAAGTTTTCTGATTTTGTTTTGGTGTGTGTGTGTGTGTGTGTGTGTGTGTGTGTGTGTGTGTGTGTGTGTGTGTGTGTGTGTGTGTTTATGTGCGCGTGTGCGTGCGTGCGTGTTTAAGTTTGTGGTTTTTTTGTTTAAATTTATTGATTTTACTTATTATTTTACTATTCATGTATTTAGGCAGTTTTTTTATTTCTTTCTTTTATCTGTTTTATCTTCTCTTCGTAGTTATTAAGTCGTTAATTTTCTGTATTCTTTGTTTTTTATTATTTATTTGTATTTCAATTTTAGTATTCTAGAGAGAGAGAGAGAGAGAGAGAGAGAGAGAGAGAGAGAGAGAGAGAGAGAGAGAGAGAGAGAGAGAGAGATTTATAGGATAATTCATCAAAAGCCAAACCTACCTGAGTATTTTTCAGTGGAGTCTATACAAATATTCATAATACAATGTGAAGGTAATGATTGTAATTTATATAGATAATGTATTCATTAATGTTGCGTTCCATAGGAAATGTTGGTGGTTTTGCTTTTGTTATTTCCCTTGTATTGTTTTCCTGTGTTTTTCCTGCCTTGCTTTGTTTTTCTGAGTCATTTTCCAGTTTTCTTTTCTCCTCATTAAAAGATCAAACTTATTTTTTTTACATCATTATCATTCATTATTTTCAGTCTTTCTTAAATTTCCTGTTTCCTTTTCCATGAATTTCCTTTTTTCCGAACTCTTTTCCTTTCCTTTCATGTTATTGTCATTCATTATGTTCAGTCTTTTTTTCCTTTTCCTGTTTCCTTTTCTTGACTTTAATTTCTTATTCTAGCTATATTAAGTTTTCTTCCTTTGCTCTTTATTTTATAAGCTTTAGTTTTCTGTTTATTTTTTTCTTTTGTCATTACGTGTATAATTTTTATTTTATTAGTGTGGGTGTATAATTTTTTCCATCTAAGTCCTTTCTATACATTTTTTTTCACTTAATTTGCCTTTCCTCATTATTAGTTTCCTCTAATTATTACCATTTTCGATTTTTTTCTTTCGTGTCAAAATGTGTCAAATTCTTTCCATTTTTTTTCCAACCTTCAGACGGATCATGCACTATTTTCAATGTAGTTTTCTTTTTTTCTTGGATGTCTTTTCCTCACCTCTACTCTTTTTCTAATCCCAATCTTTTTCTTTACTTTCTTTTTCGATTTCAAAAAGCGTCTCAAGATTTTTTTTTCATTTTTAACGTAGATTCGTTTATTTACAAACACCAACTTTTAGTTTCGAATTCCAACCGTTTTTCTTATTTTTTTTTTTATTTTCTTTCGTCACAATGCTTGTCCAAAGATTCTCTTATATATCATCTTATTTCGTTTATTATCAGAAACCTTATTTTTTGTTTAAATAATTGTTTTTCCTTTGTCTTTTCAAAACGCATATAAAAAATTTCCACTTTTATAAAGCTCTTATTTTATTTATTTTTAGACACTTCATTCACAATTATTGTTCCGTCTGGCTCTTTTCACACTCTCTTTCCCGTCTCATGTGTCCTTCTTATCTCCCTCCTCCAGCTCTCTCTCTCTCTCTCTCTCTCTCTCTCTCTCTCTCTCTCTCTCTCTCTCTCTCTCTCTCTCTCTCTCTCTCTCTCTCTCTCTCTCTCTCTCTCCCCCAATACTTGTCTTTTTTTTTAATTTCCCTTTCCTCAGTCACTTGTTGGAATCTTTTTTCAAACCAAACGCTCTCTCTCTCTCTCTCTCTCTCTCTCTCTCTCTCTCTCTCTCTCTCTCTCTCTCTCTCTCTCTCTCTCTCTCTCTCTCTCTAAGGTTAAGGGTCATACCAGGAGGGTCACCAATTTCACGCTACATGTGACGGTCGTTCTGTGTCGTTCATTAGCATTTGCATCTGTGTGGCAGGAGAGAGTGAGAGTGAAGGTGAGAGGGAGAGGTGAGAGGAGGGACAGGTGAAAGGGAGAGTTAGGAAGGTTGTCAGGGAAGAGTGAGTTTATCTGGATGAAAGAAACGGGTGAGAGTGATTGAGGGTGAGAGAGAGAGAGAGAGAGAGAGAGAGAGAGAGAGAGAGAGAGAGAGAGAGAGAGAGAGAGAGAGAGAGAGAGAGTAAGTAATTGAGTGTGTAGGTGGTGTGTCGACGTGCCTTATTGATGTGTGTGTGTGTGTGTGTGTGTGTGTGTGTGTGTGTGTGTGTGTGTGTGTCTGTGCGTGCGTGCGTGTTTCCTTTATAACCTTTTAATTGTTCGGTACTAAATATTCAGATGAATAATTTCCACCTTTGATTTCTCTCTCTCTCTCTCTCTCTCTCTCTCTCTCTCTCTCTCTCTCTCTCTCTCTCTCTCTCTCTCTCTCTCTCTCTTGGTAACACCATCTTTTCTCATCATTTTCCTTCATATATTCCCGCCATCCCTCTCCTTCTCCTTCAATGTTGCGAGTGAATGAGGCGGAGAGGAGGAGGAGGAGGAGGAGGAGGAGGAGGAGGAGGAGGAGGAGGAGGAGGAGGAGGAGGAGGAGGAGGGGGCAACAAAGGCGGTGGGTAGTAGGGAAGAGTAGAGGGGAGGTTGGTTGATATGGGTAGTGGAGATATCGAATTCCTTGCCTCTAGCACCTCATCTTCCTTCGTCATCATTCATCAGTCCTCTTCATCACTGATAAGTTTTCTCCTCTATCCACTTGTCCGCGTCTTCCTTTCTCCTCTCTATCCACTATCTTCTCTTCCTTCTTCATCTGCCAACGTTGTCTTCTGCTTTCTAGTCCCTCGTCTTTCTTGTTTGTTCATATTTTTGTCCTTTTTCTTCATGTCCTCCTTCTGCTCCTCCTCTTTCTCCATCTTGCAACGTTGTTTTCTGTTTTCTAGTACCTCGTCTTTCCTGCTTCTTTTCTTTTTTGTCCCTTTTTTCCTAAGTCCTTATCCAGCTCTTCTTTCTTTCTCGCGTGTTTCTCCTGAGTTCA
>NC_087166.1:12442500-12470000 GCF_035594125.1 Scylla paramamosain
GCGGAGGACGTTCGTACATAGGATGAGAGAGAGAGAGAGAGAGAGAGAGAGAGAGAGAGAGAGAGAGAGAGAGAGAGAGAGAGAGAGAGAGAGAGAGAGAGAGAGAGAGAGAGAGATATGAAAGATAAGGCGCCTCCCTCATCCTCACTTTGATCACCGTATCGGAAAATGTGTTTTCCTCGTGTTGAGTCCTTTTGGCAACAACGTAAATAATGCACGTAGAGGGAGAGGGAACGGGAGAGGGAGAGGGAGAGGGAGAGAGCCGCCGGGGCCCATTTGTATATTAAAATATGTACCGCAGCTTTGACGGGGCGGGGCGAATTATAGAGAACCGGGGCAGGAGAGAAGAAAATACGACTTGTTTACTGAGATGTGGACGGAAATGTGTTAGAAGGACGAGGCATTGTGGTCAGAGAGAAGTAAAGTGTCTGACATAGTGAATTTAGACAGTTGGATAATGAAGAGAGGGTAACAGCAAATTATAACATTTAAGTTCATAGAGGTGAATTAGAAATATGTACTGCAGAGGGGAAGCGCTCAAATAGAGAGAAAAAAAGTGTTTGATATGGCAAATTAGGTTAGATTAGGAAGAAATTAAGACAGTATAGATAGAAGTTAATTAAGACACATTGCACTGTTTTTAAATGCTTTTGCTGTATAGAATAGTTCTGCATGTTGCGAATTGTAAATACCCAGATCAGGGAAGAAGAAACTAAGCATTGTTTACGTAGATGAAAGTAGATAAGAATGATAAAATTATGTGTAGATTACGCGATAGTGTAGTTAAGTGTGGCTGTGATGAAAGCCACCATGATGTGGGAAATTTTGGATACTTAGGGATGAAAAGACGTCATTATGCCTTTTTTTTTTTTTAGATATGAATAGGAGCAGGTGATATTGTAGTCAAACTTAATAGCAGAAAAAAAAAGGGAAGGCAGATAAGCCCTGATGGACTATTAGAGCAAGAAAAGTGTTTGATTATGTGGATAGGACTGAGTTAATTCCGTGTGGTACAGCTGAGAGAAAGTGGAGAGAATGACTAGGTGGAATAGGACAGGAAGAATACTTGATTATGTGGACAGAAGTGAACCAGGATTATATGAAAACCGTGAAACAAAAGTGGAGAGTAATAACAAAATGGAACAGGAGAGGAAGAGAGGCTGCACGTGTAGACAAGAGTGGATCAGGAGCATATGGCATTGTGGAAGAAAAGTGGAGGGGAATGTCAGATGAAACAGAGCAAGGAAATACTTGTTTGGGAGGGGAAAAGTGGATTAGGAGCATGTACAATTGTGGTGTAGTGTGGTGGTGTGGTGGAAAAGTGCAGTGGGTATATGCTAGTGCCTATGTTATTAGTTCTTCACCACCACCACAACCACTACTACGACCACCACCATCACGACCACCACCACCACCACCACCACCACTACCACTATGACTAGTAAAGCAAAACTGATACGACATGTGTCCTTATGCATTACTGTGCTGGGGGTCACCTCTTATGACGAGAGAGAGAGAGAGAGAGAGAGAGAGAGAGAGAGAGAGAGAGAGAGAGAGAGAGAGAGAGAGAGAGAGAGATCTGTACGTCGTCTGTCGATATGGATTACGTTTTCTCTGCCAGAATATATGAGCATTGCACGTGAACACTGCCTCTGCCTCTCCCTCTCTCCCTCTCCCTCTCCCCCGGCAGCTGGTCCTCTTGTTAGGCGAGGGTGATTGAGTTTAGTGTAGCAAAGGTTGACATCAGCTGTATATTTGAGTCTGCGCCTTCCACTCCCAGATGCCCACAGCGATAGTGTGTGTGTGTGTGTGTGTGTGTGTGTGTGTGTGTGTGTGTGTGTGTGTGTGTGTGTGTGTGTGTGTGTGTGTGTGCGTAGAAATTTGTCTACACACACACGAACACTACATGTACACCCACCCAGAGAGAGAGAGAGAGAGAGAGAGAGAGAGAGAGAGAGAGAGAGAGAGAGAGAGAGAGAGAGAGAGACTATAGGCCTAAGTGAAACCACCGCCTTGTAACCTAATATCATCCGTCACCCTTATCCATAAATTTATCCTCCAACTCTCTCTCTCTCTCTCTCTCTCTCTCTCTCTCTCTCTCTCTCTCTCTCTCTCTCTCTCTCTCTCTCTCTTGTAACATTAATTTTCCCTTATATATTTGTTAACCATTTATCTGTTTATCTCTTTCCTAATACTCTATTCCAACTTGAACCTTTCGCTAAATGCATTCCAACTCTCTTATTTATTACGAGTCTCTTGGCTACACACCTGAATGATTTTTGTGGCCATGTCCTTAAAATTTATCGTGCGTGAATCTACTGATATGCATTCCAACTCTCTTTTCTAATAGTAAGATCACATTTTTTCATATCTGAATCTCGTTAAAGTGGGCGGTTAGAGAGAGAGAGAGAGAGAGAGAGAGAGAGAGAGAGAGAGAGAGAGAGAGAGAGAGAGAGAGAGAGAGAGAATGATTAATAGTAGTGAACAAAGAAACATATTGAAAACTTTATTTTTTCTCTTAATTTTAGTACAATTTTAACTTTTTTTTTCATTTCTACGACTACAGAGAGAGAGAGAGAGAGAGAGAGAGAGAGAGAGAGAGAGAGAGAGAGAGAGAGAGAGAAGCATAAAAGAGTGTGGATTCCCGTGATGAATTTAATGGTTTCGAAAGCGACACTTAGCGGTGATAAAGTGGGACAGAGAGACACAATAATGAGCGTCCAGTGTGTGCATATGTGTGGTGTATTTACCCTTAATAGAGGCCGTGTTTGGCGGCGTTATAATTATAGAGCGTGGGAGCCTTGGATAAATGAACGAGTATTTAGTGGAAGAGGATCAGAAGCATAGTGTTTGAAGTTATAACGCTCGTCAGGGATTTAGTGAGGATAGGTAAAGCTGGTCAGAGTTCAGTTACGCTAGGTTAAGTTAGGTATGCTTAGGTTAGGTTAGGTACATTTAAATTACTTAAGGTTAGGTTAGGTACAGTTAAATTACTTTAGGTTGTTCTGGTTAGGTTACATATAAGTTAGGTAAAGTTGGCTATAGTTAAATTATAGTTAAGTATAGATAGACTATGTAATACTCGTATATATATATATAGTCATAAGTTACAAGTATATAGTTACACTTATATGGATAAACAATGGTGTATGACTTATTCGTAGTAGTAGTAGTAGTATAAGTAGTAGTAGTAGTCTTTAAGTTCCCACAAATGGGTTTCACGTCTTATGAAAATCAGTTCTTTCCTTGGTGCCTTCAAGACCATAACATAATAAGGACTTTTGTTCCTCACAGACTCACAGAAGGAAAAAAGAAAAAAATACTTAACTTCACCTTTGTTCTCGTTGTCTGTCCTTCGAACGATGTTAAAATTTCATTCTCTCTCTCTCTCTCTCTCTCTCTCTCTCTCTCTCTCTCTCTCTCTCTCTCTCTCTCTCTCTCTCTCTCTCTCTCTCTCTCTCTCTCTCTCTCTCTCTCTCGTGTATCTTTTTCTTTAACATTTCTCCTCTTTGTTCCTTCCTCTCTCTCTCTCTCTCTCTCTCTCTCTCTCTCTCTCTCTCTCTCTCTCTCTCTCTCTCTCTCTCTCTCTCTCTCTCTCTCGTGTATCTTTTTCTGTAACATTTCTCCTCTCTCTCTCTCTCTCTCTCTCTCTCTCTCTCTCTCTCTCTCTCTCTCTCTCTCTCTCTCTCTCTCTCTCTCTCGTGTATCTTTTTCTGTAACATTTCTCCTCTTTGTTCCTTCCTTCCTCCTCCTCTTCCTCCTCCTCCTACTCCTTTGCGACCCCAGTCTTTCCTTCCTGTATTTACCATTTCTTATGCTTCTCTTCCTGTTTTCCACTCATTGCGTCTCGTGTCTTCCTCTTCATTACTACTTTCTTTCTCTTTTCCATTTCCACTTTTCCCCAGTTTCTTTTCTTCTCCTCCGCACATCTTGTTTTCCACATGCATTCTTATATATATATATATATATATATATATATATATATATATATATATATATATATATATATATATATATATATATATATATATATATATAGAGAGAGAGAGAGAGAGAGAGAGAGAGAGAGAGAGAGAGAGAGAGAGAGAGAGAGAGAGAGAGAGAGAGAGAGAATAAAATTTCCTCATTGATACCTTTGTTCTAGACCATCTCTCTCTCTCTCTCTCTCTCTCTCTCTCTCTCTCTCTCTCTCTCTCTCTCTCTCTCTCTCTCTCTCTCATTGTCTAAGCATAGTTCACTTGACCGGATATGAATGAAGACAAAGAAAGGGAGAGAGAGAGAGAGAGAGAGAGAGAGAGAGAGAGAGAGAGAGAGAGAGAGAGAGAGAGAGAGAGAGAGAGAGACGTGTGCGGGTGTGTGTAGGTGTATATTTTTTAGCTTTACCTGTGTATGTATGCATGTATGTGTAGATGTGCCCGAGTGAGTTGCAATATTCCTTCACGCCTGACAGGAGCAAGACGAGCAACAGCTGCTTGATAATTGAGAGAGAGAGAGAGAGAGAGAGAGAGAGAGAGAGAGAGAGAGAGAGAGAGAGAGAGAGAGAGAGAGAGAGAGAGAGAGAGAGAGAGAGAGAGAGTGTCATATAGATCACGACCAACAGACAGACAGAAAATAAAAGAAGAACTAGACAGATCTTCATGAAAACACATATAGGCACAAGAGAGACAGATCGAGACAGCAAGACAGAAAGAGATAAATATATACATTACAATCAGTAGACGAAACAAACAAACAAAAAAAAAAAAATTACCTCCATACAAACCGAGACACATAAAGACCAGTTAATGTCCACAAGAGAGGCAGATACAGAGACAATTATAGACCACTACCAACATAGACAAGAAAAAAATATAGAGATACCAAATAAACATAGAAAAATACCCACATACACGCTGAAAAAAATAAATAAATAAAAACCCAGAGAGAGAGAGAGAGAGAGAGAGAGAGAGAGAGAGAGAGAGAGAGAGAGAGAGAGAGAGAGAGAGAGAGAGAGATACAAAGACATAGATACATAGATTACGACAAACAGAACAAAAAAAAAAAAAAGCCGTAAAGAACCTCTAGTAACATCCAGAAAAGATAGATAGACAGACAGAGATACACAGCGTCAGTAAATAACGCCCTCATAATGCTCTCAAGTGTAGGGGAGGCCTGAGCCGCACCATCCCTCATGCACACACGAGAAGAAAAAGTCCCCCCTTGCAGATCGCGATTCTCCTGTTTGGAAACCTTCTTAGGAACAAGCGAATGAATCCTCCCTCTTCTGCGTGTGTGTGTGTAGGGAATAGGAGGAGGAGGAGGAGGAGGAGGAGGAGGAGGAGGAGGAGGAGGAGGAGGAGGGATAAAAAAGATGGGTAAAGTAGAATGAACTGAAGGATTAAAGGATGTGCGTAGGACTGCAAGGAGGAGTAAAAAAAAGTTGTAGTAGAAGTAGGAAATGAAGGGTTGGTGAGAGAGAGAGAGAGAGAGAGAGAGAGAGAGAGAGAGAGAGAGAGAGAGAGAGAGAGAGAGAGAGAGAGAGAGAGGAAAAACAAAGCATGACAGACACAAGACGCAAGCTACAGTGAATGATGTTGAAGGTTCAGTGACAAACATGACAGACACCCACACGTCGTCATCACCACGGGGACCACGATGGTATCTGAAGGTGAAGGTGAAAGTGCAGGTCTTCTTATCACGTCTTTTTATCGCCTTCAGGAAGAGGAGAGAGAAGTACAGCATGGAAGACAAGGAAGGAAGAAAAAGATCACGGTATCTTTGTGTGTGTGTGTGTTTGTGTGTGTATGTGTGTGTGTGTGTGTGTGTGTGTGTGTGTGTGGGAGAGGCTTCACGGCGTCTTATCCAGAGGTTCTTTAGTGCATGATAATTTTGTGGTAGCTTGGCTCAGGAAATCAGGCGGAAAACAGGCAGGGAGGAAGCTAGGGAATCACACGCCTCTGTAGCTCCTGGCGGCCTGGATAAGGTGAAGGTTAAGGAAGGGGGTGGTGAAGTGTGCCGGGAGTGGAGTGTGGGAGAGGCAGAGTTTGTGGATAAGAGTGTGTGGAGGTTATGGAGTTTGTGGATAAGAAAGGGTAAAGAAAGTAAAGGTTGTAGATGGTGGCTTGTGAATAGAATGGAATGCGTTGACATTGAAGTGTGGAAGGAGTAAAATTTGTGGTAAAGAGAGTGCGGAGAGTGAATTGTAGAAGGTGAAGTGCGGAGGAAGTGGTGTTTGTGCAGTGGAGTGGCTGTAGGCAGTAAAATGTGGGGACAGTGAAGTGTGAGGGGAGTGGAATGGTTAAGAAATGAAGTGTTTACAACTACAACAACAATCCAAGTAAGAAAATCTGAAGAGAAAAAGAACAAAACACAAAAGTACACAATCTTTTAGCCAGCACACGACAAGGCAAGACGAAGCGAAAGAAAACGTCACATGTGAACTGAAAAGAGAAAATCGCAAACGCTGAAGGATAAACTAAAGTAAATTTTTAGCCGTTTCTTTCAGTCGCTGAGACGCGGAGCAGGAAGACACTTTGCTTGCAGAAGGATCAAGTTACGCTGCAAAATGAAAAAAAACAGAATGAGAAGTGACTTTGGTGACTTTCCTTCTTATGCTCGGCCACCTCCAACTGAGAGGAGGAGGAGGAGGAGGAGGAGGAGGAGGAGGAGGAGGAGGAGGAGGAGGAGGATAATAGCAGCCAAACACAAACAGCGTCACAAATCCCACGTTAGTTGCTAATAATGGTGAGACAGTGATGGAATGAGATGCATAATGATGATGATGATGGTGAAAGCGAGTGGGGAAAAGCAGGTTATGCTGATGAAGGTAATGATAAGACCGTAATGATGAGAGGAAAGGGATAATAATGATGTTCCTTTTTATGAAACAACGGTGATAGTGAAAATGGTGAGGTTGGCAGTAATAGTGATGGTGAATATATTACACTGGTCTTTTTAATGCTTTGTGGTGAAAACATATGTATACTTACAAAAAAACTGGTGATAGTGATGGTGGTGATGGTTAGTAATAGTGAAAGTAATCAATCATATAACAAAAATGGTGATAGTGATGATAATTCTAGTTTTTTATAGTGTTGATGACTTCAATGACTGTGTGATGGTGATAGTGATGAAGAAATGAGATGGTGAATAAGTGATAGTGAAGTAATTCTCTCTCTCTCTCTCTCTCTCTCTCTCTCTCTCTCTCTCTCTCTCTCTCTCTCTCTCTCTCTCTCTCTCTCTCTCTCTCTCTCTCTCTCTCTCTCTCTCTCTCTCTCTCTCTCTCTCTCTTTGTGTGTGTGTATGTGTTTGTGTGTGTGTGTGTGTGTGTGTGTGTGTGTGTGTGTGTGTGTGTGTGTGTGTGTGTGTGTGTGTATCGAAGGAAGGACTTTATATTGCTTCTGGAGACTCTTGGGACGAGGGCAGGGTTATTGTGGGCGTGAGGGCGTCCCCGAGAGTGTTCGGCTGACAGGGGGCGAGTGGCGCGTCCCTGAAGGTGTGAAGGCGCCCTTAACCTCTTCAATTTACTGCTCTTATTGTCTTCCATTTGGGTCATTCTCTCTCTCTCTCTCTCTCTCTCTCTCTCTCTCTCTCTCTCTCTCTCTCTCTCTCTCTCTCTCTCTCTCTCTCTCTCTCTCTCTCTCTCTGATGTGTGTGTGTGTGTGTGTGTGTGTGTGTGTGTGTGTGTGTGTGTGTGTGTGTGTGTGTGTGTGTGTGTGTACGTGCGTGAGTCCGGGAGCGCGCGTTTGCCGATCAGTTGCAATAGAGTTGTTTACTAAAAAGAGCAGCTCTCCCTTTTCCCTCCCTCTCCCTCTCTCCCTCCCTCTGCCCCTCCCGGCTTAGAGGTAAGCTCGGGATCCTTCCTGTGTGTGGAGATAGTCCGGAGGGAGGGGGGAGAAGGGAGGGGAGCGAGAGAGGTGAAGGGAGGGAGGGGAGAAGAATGGAGAGGCACGCTTTTGTATAGTAAGGAGGAAGAGGAAGAGGAGGATGACGGGGACGGGCAGTAAGGAAGAGGAGGAGGAGAAGGAGGAGGAGAAAACTTTGAATTAATATGTATGATAGTTCTCTATATACTTTTTTCCTGGCTACTTCCTCTCACCATATCTCGCGCGCGTGCACACACACACACACACACACACACACACACACACACACACACACACACACACACACACAGAGCTGACATATGGCCATCTACAGAGCAACAGTTGACCAATTAAGATAAATGAAGGTAATTTTTCTTCAATTAGCACAACGAAATGTTATTGTTTTTTTTCTCCCATTTCGTGTTCCCTTACACAAAACGCGAATTAATTTTCCTGCGCAGCGCCCGTCGTCTCTTAATTAACACGTAGTTTAATTTCGGCATAAGAGCATAATGAATAAATGTTAACATGAAGGAAGGGAAAAGTGAAAACACAAATTTGTATTATGAGTCTAAGAAGATAAAAAAATAAGAAACGGGAAGAGAGAAAAGGAAGACGAGGGAAAAAAATAGAATAAGTGTTTAATGAGGAAAGGAACTAACAAAAAATATAGTAAGAAAAATAAAAAAAAACAACCTTGCACTAAGAAAGAAGAAAATGAGAGAGAGAAAGAAGGGAAGAGAGGAGAGAAAAAGTAAAAGATAATAGATATTTCACGGATAAACACTAAACAAAAACAAGAAAAGAAGAAAAACACGACCTGGCGTTATTACCTAAAGAAGAAAATGAGAAGAGAGAGAGAGAGAGAGAGAGAGAGAGAGAGAGAGAGAGAGAGAGAGAGAGAGAGAGAGAGAGAGAGAGAGAGAGAGAGAGAGAGAGAGAGAGAACGGAAGACGAACGAAGAATAAGAAAGTAAAAGATAAAGTTATGAACACGAAGAATCTTTTCCCTTTGACTTTGTTGCTTCGATAGAGTCAAAGAAGGAAGGAGGAGGAGAAAGAGGAGGAGGAAAAGGAAGAGGAGGAGGAGGAGTAAGAGGAAAAAAAAAAGAGAAGAGCATGGAGATGAGGGACGCACGCAGTGAAGGAAGGAGTGGAAACTAACGTAGGTGGAATAATATAAAATTGAGGGACTTCGGAAAGGTCAGATTTTTCATAAGGAAGACCATCACGAATATTGGAGGACGACATGGCTGACGGGAAGCTGGAACAGGGCTGGAAGGGGCTGGAAGGTATCAGGAAAGGGGATGATAGGAAGAAGAGATCAAGAATGAAATGAGGCTAGAAGGGACTGGAAGGGACTGGAGGAAGGGCTGGAAAGGGGACTGGAAGAGGTGGAAGAGGGCTGGAAGTTATCAGGAAAAGGGGCTGATAGGAGAGACTGGAGGGATTTGGAAAAGGGACTGGAAATAAACCTGGAAGGGACTGGAAAAGAAGACTAGAAGAGGGATGGAAGGGGGATGGAAATGGTTGGTAAGGAGTCTGGCAGGAGTTGGAAGGCGAAAGAAAAGGTCTGGAAAGAGGGACTGGAGGCTGGAAAGTTAGAAATTGGACAGATAGATAAGAAAAGCAAGCAAAAAGCTATATAATTAAGAAGGAGGGAGGTAGACGAATGAGGGAATGAGGTAGAGAGGAAAGGAAGGCACCAAGGAAGGGAGTGATGAGAGAAACGGGGACAGGGGAAGAGGGAGGTGAAGAGACAAGCAGGGAAGTATTTATAAAGAGCATTGAAAGGAAGCAAGGAAGGAAACAGAGTGGAAAACAGGGAGGGAGAAGCAGGGAGGGAGACACGGAAACAAGGGAGTGGCGAGATAGAGGATGGCAGGAAGGCAAGGAGGCAAACAGGACATAGGGAGTGAAACGGGAGGGGAAACAGGAAGGAAGACGAAGATATAGGAGTAAGTATTAGAACAGAGAGACAGACAAACGACAGACAAACTCGCCATATCCGTCACTGGCAAAGCGCAGAACTTAAATGAGATCTGCCAATAATTTATAGACGAGAAAATATTGGTCAAGTAAACACGCAAACTCCTGAATGTGTGTTATAGCGATGCCTGGGATGTACCTGTAATTATTCCTCATAATTTAAGACCACGTAGGCGGCAGGTGGAGGCAGGTAGAAGTGACAGGTGAAGATTATAGGTAAGTAGTGATAGCAGGTAGCTGTGACAGGGAGAAAGGACAGATCGAGACTAGAGATTGGTAGGGTAACAGGTGACAGGTAAAAAAAAGACAGGTAGAAATTAGAGATAAGTAACGGTGATAGGTAAGAATGACTGGTAGAAAAGTCAAGTAAGTAATGGCAACAGGTAACAAAGACAGGTAGAAACGACAACGCTAGCAAGTGAACAGCGACAGATGAAGAATCCCAACGGGTAACAGAACAGGTAACAGTCAAGCAGAAACCCACGTGAGGGAAGAATAAAAAGTGAACAAGAATTGCAACAGGTTCACGAAATGTCAGCTGATTAACCTCAGAATTCTTCCCCGCGCCATGTGATGCAGTGCCGCTCCCTCGCCCTCTGACATGACCCGGCCTTATTAAAGTCTAATGAGAGGTGAAGTTAGTATTTTAAGCTGCGCAGGGGAGAAGGAAAATACCTGATGAATAAACTGTGCGAAAATAGAAATGTTGTAACTTTTTTTTATAAGAATATCACGATTTTTTTTTTCATGGTGGGTGTTTTGTATGCGTTTTAATTTCTCGAGTGCAAAATGGACATGTGTTTAAATCTTTGTGTCTTTTTTCCGGACTTTTCTTATTTCTGTTCCCTCTTGATTTTTCCTTCTATTCATATTTCATTTTTCTCCTACGTATCTTTTATTGCGTTCTCGTTAGGTCGTGCTCTTTATTATTCCATTCTATATTTGTCTTCTTAATTACTTTCCTTTTCCTTAGTTTTACACTCCAATACTTTTTCTGTCCATTTCTTTTCCT
Source organism: Scylla paramamosain (assembly GCF_035594125.1). Taxonomy (NCBI): domain Eukaryota; kingdom Metazoa; phylum Arthropoda; class Malacostraca; order Decapoda; family Portunidae; genus Scylla; species Scylla paramamosain. Next base: position 12,453,345 of record NC_087166.1, read on the forward strand.
TTGTTCTTCCTTCGTCTTTGTCTCTCCGTCTTGGCGTTGAGGTGACAAGTCTCCTTCAGGTATTTTCTCGAGCTTTAGTGAGATAGTTGGGGAGAGAGAGGGAGAGGGAGAGGGAGAGGGAAAGGGAAAGGGAAAGGGAGAGGGAGAAGGATTGTCATATATTGAAGATGTGGATGAAACAGTTAACTAACTCTCTCTCTCTCTCTCTCTCTCTCTCTCTCTCTCTCTCTCTCTCTCTCTCTCTCTCTCTCTCTCTTCCTGTCTCATATCCTTACTACTACTACTACTACTACTACTGTCTACTACTACTACTACTACTACTACTACTACTACTACTACTACTACTACTACTACTACTACTACTACTACTACCACCACCCCATGCATCAATAAGGAAGCGAGTTCTTGTCATCTCTGCGCTACACACACACACACACACACACACACACACACACACACACACACACACACACACACTCTCTCTCTCTCTCTCTCTCTCTCTCTCTCTCTCTCTCTCTCTCTCTCTCTCTCTGACCTTTCGTGGCATGGAATTGTCGCTCGCTCTCGTCTGATGAACGTTGCATGTTTCACGTCTGCGGCACTTCTTCACCTCGCTCGGGGAGACGCTTTCTCACCTGGCTGAAGGCAATACCTGGTTCGCATCTCCTGTGTTTTTTCTATTACTTTTTTCCATCGTTTGTGTCTTGCTACCGTTGGCCTTTTGCTTGCGGTTGAGAGTGGAGGAGGAGGGTAGGGATGGAGAGTGAGTGGATGAGAGAGTGAGAGTGAGTGAAAATGAGAGAGGGAGTTGTAATATTGTAGGTCGGGAAGGAAAGTTCTCAGAGGAGTTAAAAATATATATATAAGAAATGCATGACTAAAATATCTTGTGTGGCAACGAGAGAGAGAGAGAGAGAGAGAGAGAGAGAGAGAGAGAGAGAGAGAGAGAGAGAGAGAGAGAGAGAGAGAGAGAGAGAGAGAGAGAGAGAGAGAGAGAGAGAGAGTTAAGCTGAAAGACAAAAGATTAAACAAGAGCTCAGAAAGGTTTCAAATTCTTTCCTCTTAAATATTCAACTTTTTTATTACTCATTACTTTTTTTCATTACTTTTTTTCTTTAGTATTTGTAGAGATGAAAAAAAAAAGAAACATCGACTTGTATACCTATAGACCTTCCCTTCCTTCCTTTCTTCCTTCTTCTCTACTCTGTTTTTTCGCTTCAGTTTTATAGGAAAGACTTTTAAGGACCATTTCGGGATACAATACTTTGCGATTTTGATCTTCACTTGAAGCTGCGGTGAAGGAAGAGAGAGAGAGAGAGAGAGAGAGAGAGAGAGAGAGAGAGAGAGAGAGAGAGAGAGAGAGAGAGAGAGAGAGAGAGAGAGAGAGGGGGGAGGGAGATACAGAAAGAAAGAGAAGATAGGTATTCTGGATGATTTTTTTTTGTCTTTTTTGTCTAAATGTGTGTCTGATTGTCTGTTTGTATAGTCACTATTTTATTTATCTAAAATCTCCATCCATCTATCTATCTATCTATCTGTCTATCTATCAATTTCCTATACTGCCAATACGTCCCTTATCAAGTATTGCCTTCGTCTCTCTCTCTCTCTCTCTCTCTCTCTCTCTCTCTCTCTCTCTCTCTCTCTCTCTCTCTCTCTCTCTCTCTCTCTCTCTCTCTCCATGCGGGATTCATTACACTGCCCACTGTTCTCTCTCTTCATTGCCATGCTATGACGATTCTCAATTTCCGTCTCTCTCTCTCTCTTTCGTCTGCAGACCCCCAGGCATCAGAGAGAGAGAGAGAGAGAGAGAGAGAGAGAGAGAGAGAGAGAGAGAGAGAGAGAGAGAGAGAGAGAGAGAGAGAGGTTGTTAATTATGTTGTTAATGAAGGTTGGTTGGTTTTTGTCTATTTTGTTGTTTTCTATTCTCTCTCTCTCTCTCTCTCTCTCTCTCTCTCTCTCTCTCTCTCTCTCTCTCTCTCTCTCTCTCTCTCTCTCTCTCTCTCAGTACTTCTCCCTTTTCTGTAATCCTCTTATCCGTATTATAACAAACCAACCTTGCCCTACACACACACACACACACACACACACACACACACACACACACACACACACACACACACACAGACAGTTAATCTTTCCCTCATTGCCAATAAATCCACAAAAAAAAAGATAAAATAAATAAAAAAAAAAAAAAAAACCAAGTCCTCCCTAATAGCGAAACAAAATAATCTTCTTACGCTTAACTCTCTTACTAATAATATAATGAAGTGATAAGCAATAATAATTCCTTCTAATGATAACAGCCAAGGCCAAAACACTTATTAATGCTCTCACTTAATGGCAAGATAGAGGATTGGATCTCAAATGAAACAAAACTAAAGGCATTAAGACTCTCATCATTGCCCTAATGCTCAATAAACTTGAGAGAGAGAGAGAGAGAGAGAGAGAGAGAGAGAGAGAGAGAGAGAGAGAGAGAGAGAGAGAGAGAGAGAGAGAGAGAGAGAGACGTGAAAGACTATTTTTTTCATTCTTTTTTCATATTTCTTATTGGAGATTTAATTTTCTTCATCCAGACAACTCGAGAGAGAGAGAGAGAGAGAGAGAGAGAGAGAGAGAGAGAGAGAGAGAGAGAGAGAGAGAGAGAGAGAGAGAGAGAGAGAGAGAGAGAAACAAAATCACCCACAACTTGCACACAAAACAAAGGTACAATAAACAAAGGTAACAATAAAACCTGTGTATTTTCTACCTTCCCGCCCCATTTTTCTTTCTCCCTCACACAAAACATGGAGGCGGGAAGTGACGGTGTAGATTGCGTTGAGTAAATTCCCTTTGGCGAGGTGCGTTACTCAGTACGTCAGCAGGTAATGAGGCTCAGAAGGCTGGTGATGCCGCGCTCAGCTCGTCTATTTGCTGTTTAAGAGGTCCGCAAACACCTATTTTTATGTCACACTGTTGTTTTTTTCCAGGTGTTATTTGATTTTCTGTGTGTGTGTGTGTGTCTGTGTGTGTGTGTTCTTCTTTTTGGTGTTTGATGTGTTTATTCTTTGTTTTTTTTTGTTTTTATTTTGTTCATGTCCATTCTTTTCTTATTCTTTTATTCTCATTTTATTTTGCTACTCTTTTCTTTCTTCTTTGTTGTGTGTTCATCATTCTCTTTTTCTTCTATTTCTTTCTCTGGCTTTTCGTTTTCTGTTTTTTTCCTTTTGGCCATATCTGTTCTTTTCTTTTTCCTTTCTCCTTCTTATCTTTTATCTCTGCGTCACATTTAATTTCCTTATAAATATTTTACAATTTTTTTTACATCAATTTCATTTTTGCTGTTCTCTAGTTCCTCTCTTTACGTACTTTTCAATTTTATCACATTTTTACCTATTCATCTCTCTTCTAGTTCATTCTTTTACTCATTTTTAATTTTCTTCATCGTAAAATACAGTATATAATAAAGTCACCGTCGTATTTATTGTTCTCTACTTCTTTATGCAGTTTTATGTAATTTTTATAACATTTTTTTCCATTTCTATTTATTTATCTTTCTTTCAGTTTCTTCTACGCATGCATCTTTTTCTTCCCTTGTAAAAAGTAACATTTATAAAGAACACTGCAACAATTTCTGTTGTTCTTCCATTTTCTGTCTTTATACCGTCTTTAATTTTCTTTTTCATATATTTTTACTGATTTAATTCTTCTTGCTCAATCTTCGACCTATTCTTTTTTTTTTCCTTCGCATAAAGTAGCATTTAACAAAACACAGCACTGCCGTCACCTATTGCCTCTCTTTCCTTTCCTCTCTCTCCTTTCTTCCTTCACTTATCTCGTCACCCTCCCTCCCTCTCCCTCCTCCCTCCCCCTCCATTCATTCTCTCTCAACACCGATCGACTGATACCACATAGACCCCTCCCTCCCTCCCTCCCTCCCTCCCTCCCTCCCTCCAAGTTCTTTCCCCTCAGGCCCTCTTTTTCTCCTCCGCCTACGCCTCCTAGAGTTTCTCCTATCTCTCTCTCTCTCTCTCTCTCTCTCTCTCTCTCTCTCTCTCTCTCTCTCTCTCTCTCTCTCTCTCTCTCTCTCTCTCTCTGTCTTTGGGTTTATCTTTTTTTCTCTTCATTATGTTATCTTTCTTCTTTCCTGTCTTCCTTTTTATTTCTTTTTCTTACTATCTAATATCTTTGTCTCTACCCACGCATCTCTCACCTTCTTCTTCTTCTTCTTCTTCTCCTCTTTGTGTACTTTTCCACCCACACACACACCTTCCTTTCCACTCCCACTCCTCCTCCTCCTCCTCCTCCTCCTCCTCCTCCTCCTCCTCCTCCTCCACCTAATTAGATACCCAGTGTTACCTCGTCTCGCCACCTAAGTTGTTTGTGTCAGGAAAAGTAATTACCTGGGCCGCTGCAAACATTATTAAGAAACCTCTCAGGGCAGTGGACAATTGGTCAGCTTCCGGTAATTAAGAAACAATTAGCCTGGAGAGGTGTGTGTGTGTGTGTGTGTGTGTGTGTGTGTGTGTGTGTGTGTGTGTGTGTGTGTGTGTGTGTGTGTGTGTGTGTGAGTTGGTGGGTGGAAAGAGAGAGAGAGAGAGAGAGAGAGAGAGAGAGAGAGAGAGAGAGAGAGAGAGAGAGAGAGAGAGAGAGAGACTAAACGTACATTTTTACGTATTCAAAACATCAACATTTATACGAAAAATTTAACTTTAGAACCCATTATCTCTCTCTCTCTCTCTCTCTCTCTCTCTCTCTCTCTCTCTCTCTCTCTCTCTCTCTCTCTCTCTCTCTCTCTAGGCAGCATAATAAATCAACAGGATCATTACGGAGCCTCCACTGCGTCGTTTATCTCAATAGGCTCGCGGACTCGTAGACAAAAGACAATCGCCGTGTAAACTCCAGCCCTCCTCCGCGGTAATGGGCTTCGATCCTCCACCTCTCCGCGGCGCCGCCAAGGGAAGGATATGGAGAATAAGCGACGACAATTGATGTGCCTTTGTCGTCCTCGTGCCGCGTGTTATTTGGTGTGGTTTTTTGTTGGGTTATTTTGGTGGTTTTAAATGGTTTTCGTGTTTATCAGTTTTCCTCTTTTTCTTTTTTTTATTTTTTTTTGTGGTGTGGAGGCAATGGTGGTGTTTGTTACTCTTCGTATTTTGTTTAATAGCTTCAGTTTCTATTATTCTTCTTAATTCTTCAGTTTTTTTTTCTTTTCATATTCTTCTTTATACGTATCTTCACATTAATGTATTCTTCTTTTCCTTCCGAGTCCTTTTTCATATTTTTAACAACGTCACAATCTTGTATTACTGCGTTCTTCTATTAATGTAATTTTCAGTCTGTCCTCTCGAGTGATTGGAACTTTCAGCTGACCTTTGCCCTTCACATTATTTGCCACTGACCAGAGACTTACATAAAAAAAAGCCTTAAACTATTCACGAAACAGAAAAAAAAAGAATACCTTACCATTTCCCTGCGACATGAAACAATTAGCAGCACCAGAAGCAATGCATGAAGTCTTTATAAGACAAGAAAGTTAACGATGAAAAAGAATACATTTTGCATCCTTTTCCCAGTTCAAAGATTGCATGTGGCTGTAGAACAAGTAAATGAGTGAGTGCTAATTGGGCAAAGGTTTACCGAGTGGCAGTCAAAGGGTTAAGAATTCACCTTCATCATTTTTCAACCTACCACAGTCCATAACTTCCTCAACACAATAACAAAACAACCCAACTCAAGTCACAAGCCACGAAACCTCACCTCTCAAACCCAAGGCACAGTTTTCACACAGCGTTAGGCCTACAAACCCAGTCAATTCCAGCTAGCCTACGAACCACTGGAATTAAATTGGTGTTTGTAGTTGCGTGGAACGGGAATTTGATTGGTGAATGAATGGATGCGCCCTTCAATTCCCACGAGTAATTAATTCCGCCTTAAAGAGTGTGGCATTCGCATCTAAATTTGAAAAAAAAAGTTTTTTTTTATAATTGGAGAGAGAGATTTTTATAATTGGAGAGAGAGAGAGAGAGAGAGAGAGAGAGAGAGAGAGAGAGAGAGAGAGAGAGAGAGAGAGAGAGAGAGAATGTTTCGTCCAGATAATGGTGATGAATTTATCCATTTCATAAAGCAATTTCTATCTATTTTTAGAGCATGAAATGTAAATATACCGAGAGAGAAAAAAGAAAAAAAAACTGGAATGACTGAGTGAGTAATGTGTAGAGAGAGAGAGAGAGAGAGAGAGAGAGAGAGAGAGAGAGAGAGAGAGAGAGAGAGAGAGAGAGAGAGAGAGAGAGAGAGAGTTTACCTTCATTAAGGTTAGGCTTGTTGGGGTGACGATGAAATTGAGAGAGAGAGAGAGAGAGAGAGAGAGAGAGAGAGAGAGAGAGAGAGAGAGAGAGAGAGAGAGAGAGAATGAGTGACAATGACTAAGAGAGTGTGAGTGACCATGAGAGTGACCATGAGTGAGGGATTGAAAGTGAGTGGATGAGAGAGGAGAAGGTGATGGTAAATGAATTAAAATAAAAGGGAATTGAGAGAAATTAAGTGAAGGTGAGGAAGGGTTAAAAAAAGAGATGATGATAAGAGGTGAATACAAATGAGGACAAAGAAAACGGGAACAAGATGCGAGGTGGAAGTAAAGGAAAGTGAAGGATGATGAGGGAAAGTAAGAATGAATGAATGAAAGTGAGAAATGATTAGAGAAGGAAGGCGAGAAAGGACGAATGAAAATGTGTAAAAGAAAAAGAAAATAACCAAAAAAAATAGAAAAAAGAAAATAAGAGTAAATACAGGTAAAACATACATAGTAAGAGAAAAGTAACAACGAATGAATGAGATAATGAAAAATGGGTAAAGGTAAAAATGATTGAAAATGACGAAAAGAAAACGAGAAAAAAACTGAGAAAAGTGTAAAGAAATAAAGACGGTTAGCGGAAAAGTTAAGAACGAATGAATGAAAGTGAGTAGAAATGAGTGAGTGAAGGTGAGGGAAGGTGAAAAGCCGTGATTGACAGGTAATTGGATGTCAGATTAAGCTCGGCCATTGATTTTTCAATGAATGTGCCCCGAGGACAGAGAGAGAGAGAGAGAGAGAGAGAGAGAGAGAGAGAGAGAGAGAGAGAGAGAGAGAGAGAGAGAGAGAGAGTGGTGTTAGAAAGTTACATAAATACAGAGTCCACACAAACTTTACTGTCTCCTCTCTCCAGTCCAGCCTTAATATAGTAGTGAGAGAGAGAGAGAGAGAGAGAGAGAGAGAGAGAGAGAGAGAGAGAGAGAGAGAGAGAGAGAGAGAGAGAGAGAGAGAGAGAAAGTATAAATACAGAAGTCTTTCCACGTAAATGTTATCAGTAAAAAATAAAAAAAAAAGTTATCACCATTTTTTAAAAATTCAACGACATTTCAAGTCCGAAGAAAAGTATATGAGAAAAACACAAATTCAAACATAGAATACGTGGAAGCAAAGGGGAGAGAGAGAGAGAGAGAGAGAGAGAGAGAGAGAGAGAGAGAGAGAGAGAGAGAGAGAGAGAGAGAGAGAAAAGCAACCACATATATAATAATTTTCACAACCACATCAATTCAACAAAGCAAAATAACACAAAAACTCAGAAGTCATAAACATTCTATCTTATATCAACACCTCAGTTCTCTCAAGTTTACCTGCAATTCTTCACTTCACACTCACCTGCCTACTAATTACCTGCCTGAGAGACGAGACTTTGAGGAGAGAGAGAGATTAAGGAGAAATTAATGCATAACTGATATTTCTCCTTTCCTTCAGCGCGTGGGAGGGAAGAAGATGGAGGAGAGCAAAAAGTGAGACGAGTGTGAGTCCCTGAAAAAAGGAGTGACCTGTTTTGTGTGTTGGTGAGAGAGAGAGAGAGAGAGAGAGAGAGAGAGAGAGAGAGAGAGAGAGAGAGAGAGAGAGAGAGAGAGAGAGAGAGAGAGAGAGAATGTGTTAAAGGACATATTATGTAACCTGTTTTTTTTCATTTAATTTTAGTAAACTTGACACACGCAAACACACATTCATCTTTAAAACCTGTCCTCACACACACACACACACACACACACACACACACACACACACACACACACACACACACACACACACACACACACTTGATCCGCCACTCAGTCAGACGCACTCACCACAACCAACACTCACGCTTCTAATTACCTGCCTCACGTTTCTACATCTGGAGATGATGTAAGTATTAGTGTTCCTATTGACACTGCTCCGCGAAGCCTCGATTATCTTGCTCACGGCCTCAACCATCCAGGGATAAATATAAAATCTATTCAGTTTATCAGTTTGTTGAAGAAAAACACGGATTTACAAAGAGGTTGAGTGTTGAGATATAAAGTAAATGTGCTAAATAAAATGATGTAAGACTTAAAATATATTCCTACCGATTCAACTGTTATAATATTACTACGTATACTATTAAACTGTCGTAACATTATGGTCTCTGATTTCTATCATATCAAACTATTGTGGTGTTTGTACTACTATTTTTTCATCTTGCTTTGTATTATGTATATTATTTTAGATTGTATTTCATAATTATATTGTTTCGTTTCCTTTCATTTATTCATTTATTTTTGTTTTTATCGAAGAGAACCTTGGAATCTCTTCTTATTTTTCCTCCTATACGTTTTCTTTTCATTATTAAGGTACATTTCTTTGTTATCAGGACTTCCTATTTTCTCGCTCTCCTCTTCCTTCTTTAATATATTCTTTTATTTTCTTATCATTATTATTTTACTCATTATTTCCATCAGTGCGTACCCTTAACTCTCCTCTTACTTATATATCTCCCTCGGCGCGTGTTCTTTTCCATTATTAAGGTACATTTCCATATCCTCAGAAATACAATGCGGTTTTCTATTCTTTTTCTTTCTTTTTCTCTCCTTTTTTGGTTACATGTACAATTCGTTCTTCTGGCAAAAGTTGCTTGCAAACACAATCGTGCCACTTTACCTACACCAGTTTTCTTCCCCACTTTCTTTTTTTCTTTCAGCAAACCACCACAAGAAAAACTGTTTACTTTTGAGTTCAGGTTACCACCAAAACTATTCCGTAAACAAAACTTTTTGCTTTTTTCTATTTTCTTTTTACTTTTTTTTTTTTTTTTTTTACCGGGCTCACTTTTGCTTATTCTTTGCTGGACCGGAAAACAAAACAACAGATGTTTCCAAAATGTTTAAGATTCTTGAGCGCAAGGAAACGACGCTTGAACACTGGGCAAAACCTCTTGATGGATGGATGGAGGCAAGGAGGGAAGGGGAGACGGAAGATAAGTGGATGGAGGAAGGGCTGGAGGAAGCAAGGAAGAGTGGAAGTATAAAGGATGGTTGGAAGCTGGAGGGTGTAAGTATTGGAGGGTGAAAGGGAAGAGGGAAGGTAGGGGATTGGTGGAAAGATGAAGGAGAGGGAAGGAGGGTGGAGAGAGGAAGGACTGGAAGGCCAAGGAAGGTGGAAGGATGAAGGGAAAACTGGGAAGGTGGAGAAAGGAAGGGCTGAAGAATCGAGGAAGGTTGAAAAAATGAAGAAGGTGAAAGGATGGAAGGAGGAAGGATTGGAGGGTCGAAGAAGGGTGGAAGGGACGGAGGGAGAGTAGAAGAAGGATCGATGAAAAGTAGAAGGATGAAGGGTGGGTGGATGGAGAAAGCATTGGGAGGGAAAGGAAGGATGTAAGGATGAAGGGAAAGGTTGGATGGTGAAAAGAGGAGATGGGTGGGCAGAGAGAGAAGGGGAAGAAAAGAGGAGGAAAATGATGGAAGAAAAGTAAAGGAAAGGGGAAGAAAGGAGCAGGACGATGACAGAAAAATAGGAGGCAAGGGAAAGGGGAGGGAGTTTAAAAGAAGGAAAATATGTAATTCGTAAGATAAAAAGAAAAAAATTCAAAGTGATTAACTCTCTCTCTCTCTCTCTCTCTCTCTCTCTCTCTCTCTCTCTCTCTCTCTCTCTCTCTGTCTCTCTCTCTCTCTCTCTCTCTCTCTCTCTCTCTCTCTCTCTCTCTCTCTCTCGTTCCATTTCAGGATGAACAAATTTAGCTCTAATCCCTGTTAAAACTTTTCACTCGTTATATAGAAAATCTGCTTTTTCTTCTCCTCTCCCTTCCCCTGTGTCTTCGTCTTTCCTTTTTGCTGGGAGTAGAATGTATGGCGCGGGTGTGTGCGTGTGTGTGTGTCGGAGGAGAGAGAGAGTGGTGTGGCAACAGTACGTGGCTTAATACTGGTTTATTCTGGGTTAGCTTCTTCCCACTCTTCCTTAACTGGGTCTGTTGATCTTAATGTAAGTTTCTTGGAGAGGAGTAAACTTGCATATTACATTAGACTAAGAATATACGAGGTTGCTGCTCTTCAACTTCTGCCTCTCTCTCTCTCTCTTTCTCTCTTTCTCTCTCTCTTTTCCACTCCTTTCTCAAGTTCCTGAGACAAATATAAAGGTTCTGGAAAAGAGGAGTTTAAAGATTTCAAATGATACTTTACGTGTGATTCTTTTTTTTAAACCTTTTTTTAGTGAGTTTATGCCTAGTTTGGTGTCCTTATGTGAGTGTGTGGAGCGTTTCTCTCTCTCTCTCTCTCTCTCTCTCTCTCTCTCTCTCTCTCTCTCTCTCTCTCTCTCTCTCTCTCTCTCTCTCTCTCCCCCACACATCACGTAGAGCCATCTCCCTTCAGTTGCTCCCGTGTCTCCCCTGTTCTCTCCCCTCGCAGCACGTGCCCATCTTCCTCTCAATTACCTCCTATGACCTTCCTCCTCCTCCTCCTCCTTCTCCTCTTCTCTTGTTCTCATCTCCCCTCACCTTAACGCACGCCTTCCTTTCCCCTCAGCAAACCTCCATCTTCTCATCTCCTCCTGCTCTTTCCCCCTCTCCTCCTATTCCTTCTCGTCCTCCTCCTCCTCCTCCTCCTCCTCCTCGAGCTCCTCCTCTTAGTTGTCTTCAGCGGATGTCAGTGCGGCACCTCAACTTCTCTCGGATAATCGCATTTCACTGATTAAATTGAGGGAATTGAATTGTATCGATCAACATTCGCCACTTACCACATTGAGAATCCGCTCTTCCGATGCGACGTCGAACCGGACCCGACAATTCTCTCTCTCTCTCTCTCTCTCTCTCTCTCTCTCTCTCTCTCTCTCTCTCTTACGGTTGTGTCAGAGAGAGAGAGAGAGAGAGAGAGAGAGAGAGAGAGAGAGAGAGAGAGAGAGATTAATGATAACGATTGAGAAAAGTGATAAAAAGTTTGATTTCGTCTATAAATGAAAAAAAAAATATATAAATAACCCTCTCTCTCTCTCTCTCTCTCTCTCTCTCTCTCTCTCTCTCTCTCTCTCTCTCTCTCTCTCTCTGCTCCCTTCCTTTCCCCTGCCTCTTAATATTATGCTCTCAGAAGATTAATTTCGCAAGGTCTATAGATTCTTGAGGTTCGGCCGCCGCTGCTTCCGGACTTAACTGCCATGGCCTAAAAGAAAGGGAGGAAAATTTGAAGAGGGGAAATAAAAGAGCATCGATATAACTTCTCCTGATCGGTTCCATAAGATCTACCGTGGAGAGAGAGAGAGAGAGAGAGAGAGAGAGAGAGAGAGAGAGAGAGAGAGAGAGAGAGAGAGAGAGAGAGATTGAATCCGCAAAGAACTTGAGTTTAAAGATTCACTCAAGAGGAACGTTTAGTCAAGCTCTCTCTCTCTCTCTCTCTCTCTCTCTCTCTCTCTCTCTCTCTCTCTCTCTCTCTCTCGTCTTCTCTTTCTTTGTATCTTTTTGGCTTTCTTTTTAAGCGAAACGTTTGAGTCTTACAGTTTCGAAACGCCAGGAGAAGAAGCTCCGGAACTATTTATAGCTTTGGCTTCCTCCTCCTCCTCCTCCTCCTCCTCCTCCTTGCGTTTTACTTCCGACAAAAATTTCACTTCTTTCTTCTTTGTTTCTTTCCCTTTACGTTCATTTTACTGTATTTCAATTTATACTATCTCTTCCTCCCCATTCTCCTCCTCATACCTCCTCTTATTCTCATTAACCAGTTCACAAAAGCAAACAATGCGCATCCATACACTTATACTAAACCGAATTAAACCATTAGCTTATTCAATCAGTTAACGAGGCGAGGTCTTAACACCCTTACTAGCGGCACATGAATTTGTATTTCCGTAAAGCGAGGACAAGGAAGGAATTTACACCACGTCTCGGTAATTCTGCTTCCTCTTAACGTGAAAGCAGTTACGGCCACTCAGACGAAGCAGGTGTTTGGATCTTGAATGCTCTCTCTCTCTCTCTCTCTCTCTCTCTCTCTCTCTCTCTCTCTCTCTCTCTCTCTCTCTCTCTCTCTCTCTCTCTCTCGAAGGGATATGCATGTTCCTCAGATCAACGTGTGTGTGTGTGTGTGTGTGTGTGTGTGTGTGTGTGTGTGTTAGATTGTCACCAAGGATTTCTTAGGTGACGTGCTTCTAGTCCGAAGGAGGCCCACAGTTAATTTCAACCGAGCCATGTCTGAGGGACCCTCCGTCTTGGATCGGTGACTAAGGGAACACTCCTCCAGTAATGGGGTCATCAACACACGCTTCAAATGAGTTAAATTTGCTCCTGTTGTTGAAGGCACTAGTTTGCGAAAAGTAGGAGTGGATACCCTGAAAATAGATAAGTGAAATGCAAATTAGTACTTCATAAGTAAACGAATGAGGCATGAACTATTGTAATTCATATGAAAAGTCCTCCAGTGATGAAGTCACACACACACACACACACACACACACACACACACACACACACACACGGCAGCAGAGTGAAGACGAAATAATACAAAATGCCATTAGATGATTGGCTGAAACAGATTTTGACGTCATCACTGGAAAGGCACTCCAATGATGACGTCAGCAAGACCTCGGGGTGGGCGCGTAAATGAATAATAAATGAATATTTTTGTTATGCGGTCGATGGAATTAAGACATGTAGGTGATTCATTTGTTCTCTCTTCTCTTTTAGATGTTGATTTTTTGTTTGATGCGCTCAGCGGTGAAATAACGTGTATTTTTTGTTTCCTGAGCGTGTGCTAGCAGAAGGTGCGTAGTCAACTCTTTTTTTATACTTTTTTTCTTTTATCATATTTGTAAGTCTAACATTCTTCTCTTTTCTCTTCTACCCCTCTTTTTTTCTTCCTCCTTCTCGTATTCAGTATGTTTTTTTTTATTTCTCTTTCCCTTCTACCTTTTCTCCTGTTTTCCGAGTGTGTGTGTGTGTGTGTGTGTGTGTGTGTGTGTGTGTGTGTGTGTGTTTGGGTGTTGTTGTTGTCATGATGTGGAGTGACTGCAGTGGATGTGGATGAGTGGATGGATGTTATTATGAGACAGGGTAGTGGAGCCATGCAGATTAGAGGGTGTTTATGTAAATCCTATCCTGTGTGTGTGTGTGTGTGTGTGTGTGTGTGTGTGTGTGTGTGTGTGTGTGCGCGCAGCAGGTGTGTGTGGATCTTTTCGCCTCAGGAGTGAAAATGTCCGTGAATCTTGATCAATGTCTCTCTCTCTCTCTCTCTCTCTCTCTCTCTCTCTCTCTCTCTCTCTCTCTCTCTCTCTCTCTCTCTCTCTCTCTCTCTCTCTCAAATACTAACGATGACGGTAAGCAAAGTAAGAATGATAATTCAGCAAGATATACACAGATTGCCAAACTATTTATGTATGTGTGTGTGTGTGTGTGTGTGTGTATCCAGGCATCAAGTTCTGTCAACAAAATGCAAATGTTACACATCTACTTCATGGTTATATATTTTTCACGACATTGCCGCTCCGCTTGCCTGTTAATGCTAATGTTGTTGTTGTTGTTGTTGTTGTTGTTGTTGTTGTTGTTGTTGTTGTTGTTGTTACTACTGATGTTATATACTTTACGCTAATCTCTCTCTCTCTCTCTCTCTCTCTCTCTCTCTCTCTCTCTCTCTCTCTCTCTCTCTCTCTCTCTCTCTCTCTCACGATCTAGAGTAATTTATAATCTGGTCTCGAAAATTTATTAAAAAGGTTAAGTGAGTCACGCATGGAAGGAGGAGGAGGAGGAGGAGGAGGAGGAGGAGGGAACGAAGAAGGACGAGAAGGGAGAAGTAAATGGAGAGAAAAGAATATGAAAATGAGAAAAGGAGTGAGAGGAGGCGGGAATCAATGGAGGAAGAAGAAAATGAGATGAAAGAAGAAGAAGAGGAGGAGAAGGACGAGGATTAAAGAGTAAATGGAGGGAGAGAAGAAGAAAAGGGAGACGGGTTGGACAAAAAAAGATGAGAGAAGGAGGGAGAGGAGGAAAGAAATAAGAAAATAAAATGCAGTTTGGAAGAAAAATTCATACTGTTTTTCTTAATTACTTCAAAGTTATTAATTTTGTTTCCGTTTTCTCTAATTTTCTTTCTTGCATTTTATTCTCACAAATTCTCATTTTATATCTTTTTATCTTTGGTTTGCTAATCTTTTCTTTTTATTTCCTTTCCTCCTTATCTCCTTCGCTATAATCTTCCTTCCCTCTCTCCTCTCCTTCCCTCCTTCCATGCATCCCTTCCTGCTTCCCTCTCTCAGTGTCTTCATACACTTCTACGTCGCTAAAATATTACCACTTTCCCTCCGCCTCTTCTTCCTCCTTCTTTCCTCTCCTCTCCATTTTTCCCTCTTCTTTCTCCTCGTCTCCTGCTCCTCCTTCTATCTTTCTCGTTCCTTCCTTCACATAATCATCTCGTCCTTAATTCCCACCATAATTATCCATTATTTCCTGCATAATCTTCTTTGCTTCTCCTTCAGGTGGTCTAAAATGCCCTCGCTCAGGTACGGCAGCGGGGGTCTTTAGATATTCAGCCGACAGAAAGAAGGGAGATGGAGGAGAGCTTGAGAGACGCCAGATATTGGGGCGAGGAGACAGCGACAGGAGGCGGGGAGGGGAGGCAAGGAGAGGGAGGCAAGGTAGAGGAGGCAAGGAGAGGAGGCTGGGAAGGAAGGCGGGAAGGGATGTGGGGAAGGGAGGTGGGCAGGGGAGGCGTGTGTTTGGCGTAGGGATGATAGAGGTAGAGGAGAAGGGAAGGCTGGGGTGGACATGACGAGGCAAGTGATGGAAGAAGTTACGTACTGTGTCGCCTTTTCGTGCTCTAGTGTGTGTGTGTGTGTGTGTGTGTGTGTATGTGTGTGTGTGTGTGTGTTGTGTGTGTGTGTATGTAGTGTGTGTGTGTGTGCTGTGTGTGTGTGTGTGTGTGTGTTGTGTGTGTGTGTGTGTGTGTACGCATGCTGGCCCCAGGAAGCGCCTCACTGGGCCGGAAGAAACGAGTCTCAAATGGCCTTTGTTCTCCGTCACAAGTTTCGTTCACCTTTAGGAAACTCGAGCTGCCGAAGTGTTAAAAATAATCACACCAAACGCTCCATTTCAAGGAACAAAGTTTGGAGGGTTCCCTGGAGTCCGTAGGTTCGCCCTGTCGCCGCCAGTAACCCCGCTGTGCCTGAGGCCTTGCGGTGGCTGGTGGCGGGAGGTGGGTGGCGGGAGGCGGGTGGCCTTGGCCGAGCTGCGTCGCGGAACATCACTCAAAGGAAAGAAAACACGCAACGCTTCCACTGAAAATCTTCAAGGCAAACTTATTTCCCGCTAGAGGGTGAGGTGATTGTACCGGCGGAGTGGCACTCTCAACATTTCTGGAGCAAGATGTGTGTGTGGATCATTCAAGGATGTTGATTTAGGACACCAGTTTGTTTCGCGATGCAAAACTACGGACGCTGGTGTGGCTGTGGCCTCAAGATGGATTATGTCTATGTTGGAATCGAACGACATTGAAGGAGTAAGTTCGTGTTATCTTAAAAAACGACGTTTCCTGGACATTTACGTTTCTACTTGGTGACCTCGCCCTCCTGGCCGCCGCCCAGATTTCTCTTCACTGCAGACACCGAGGAAAGTCTGTCTGCCACGGCCCCGCGTGGCCTCGAGGCTGCTGCGTGGCCGATGACGGAGGGCAATCGGGACTCCCTGCAGATGAATCTCGCCACAAACTTGCCAGTGTTGCCTCGCGTTCTAAAGCTTATTGCATAAGTTTGGCTGCTGTTTCGAAGATTCATTTCGAGTAAGTTTATTTTTTTTGGCGTATTGGAGATTATGTTGAAAAGTTGTAAGCTGTCTCACTAAACCGTTAGGGGCCCGCTGCCACTATCCCTTCCTCACAGACTGACATCCTGTTCTGCTCTCCTCGTCCTCTTGCTCTCTCCTCTTCATATTCTCTCCTTCCTTTCCTCCTCTTCTGCTCAAGGGAGGGAGAGAGGGAGGGAAGAGAGGTCCTCCAAGAAAGCCAATGAAGCACTTGGTATGCATAAAAGGCTTATACTTCCTCAGTTCTTGCCCATTAGTGTTTGCTTGAAATTTTATCCACGAACCTAATCCAGGAAGAAGGCAGAGCACTTACAAGTACTGTGTGAGTGTGTGTTGTGAGTGTGTGTGTGTGTGTGTGTGTGTGTGGGTGGGTGGGTGTGTGTTTATAGCAGCAGCAGCAGTAATAATAGTAGCAATGGCGGCAAATTTTAGTTCTATCGTTTTTTTATTTTCCTTCTAGGACGGACAAAGAGACAACCAATCAATGTCTGCTTAGGAAGGACGGGCTCCCAGCGTCGTCCGTCCTGCGAGCGAAAAGTTTGGACAATACCAGCTGACCGCGCCTGTCCGGGTGCTCAAAGTAAGGCTGCAGGTGGTG
>NC_087166.1:12475000-12480000 GCF_035594125.1 Scylla paramamosain
TGTGTGTGTGTGTGTGTGTGTACTTTTTGGTAAGTCCTTTTACTCGGAAGTCATTTCTCTCTCTCTCTCTCTCTCTCTCTCTCCTCTCTCTCTCTCCTCTCTCTCTCTCTCTCTCTCTCTCTCTCTCTCTCTCTCTCTCAGTCGGAGAGCACACTTAACTAGAAGCTTCATCGATGGTTACTTTTACATCACACACACACACACACACACACACACACACACACACACACACACACACACACACACACACACAGAACCAGTGCCACAAACGAGCCACATTCGCCAAATCGAGATAATTGAAATCTCGTGTTTTGATTGTCAATAAAAATAAATCGAAAAAGGCTTGCTTTCGTTCCAGTGATCAGAGAGCGAACGGCGACTGCGATTAGCACGCGTTTTCTGTTCCTTTCACCATCACGATAACCCTATTGAAGGGAGACCCAACTAAACGTGAACGTCAACACGGAGAGGAGCGGAGACGAGGACGAGGAAGGGAAGGAAGGTAGATGGAGATGCATACAGAAGGGGAGCGTGAAGGAAGAGGATGTGGATGAGTGAAGCATAGAGAGTGAAGGATGAGGATTAAAAAGAATGAAGAGGAGGAGGAAGGAGGAGAAAGGAAGGATGAGGAGGAGAAAGAGAGGTGTATAGAGAAATGAGGAGGAATGATGAGAGTGAAAGAAAGGGAGAGGGGAGGACGAGGACAAGGAGGAAAATGATGGAAAGGACACAAGGAACGAGGACGAGAAAGAGAAGGAGGACGGATAAAAAGAAAATGAAAATCAGAAACACAGACAAAAAAAAAAAAAAGAAAAGACAAAACAAGTAATCCTTAATGAACAATACATCACCATCATTATACCCTAACAGTGCACGGAAAAAGAGAAGCCGATACACCAAAAAAACAAAGAAAAAAGGGGGGACAGCGCAGTTTGAGCGACATGAGGCAGGCTGTGATCGCAAGCAAGTTCTGGGCTGGCTGACAAAAATGGATAACATAATCAGCACGATGAGTATTGCCATTAAGAGTGACTTAGAGGCCAAATTAGGTGAAAGAGATTCCGCGATCCACGGCCCGCGAGTTAATGGACGGGAACTGCTGCCGCTGCCACTGGAATTACCGACGCAGGGACAGGAGGAGGAGTTGGAGAGTTACACAAAGGAAGGACAAACAGCAGCTGACACTTTGGCTCTTAAATGGTTGTTTGTGATAAGCTGTACCTTTTGAATCTAATAATTATAAGAGATATGTAAGACTGCAGAAACGGTAGGAGGAAGAGTTAGAGGAATTACACAAAGGAAGGACAAACAGCAACAGACACTTTGCCTCTAAATGTCTTTTGTGATAAGCTCCTCACTATCTAATATAAGTAAGATATGTAAGATTGCAAAGGCGATAGATAGAGAGAGACTGCAGAAGCTGAAGGTATGAAGATGTAAGAGGAGAAGGAAGAAGAGGAGAACCATAATCCTCATAACATCAGGAGAACAGGAAGAGGAAGGAAAAAATAGCATAAAGGAAGGAGTAGGAGAGAGGAAGTGAGGAAGGAAGCAAGAACAAAAGAAGAAAACGAACAGGAAGACAGGTAAGAGGAGAAGTAAGTGTAGGAGGAAGAGTACAAGGAGAAACAACAATAATATAAGAAGAGGAGGAGGGAGAAGAGGAAGAGGAAACCGGAGAAACAAAAGTAGAGGAAGATTACAGAGAGATAGCAGGAATAAAAGAGAAAGAGGAGGGAAAAGGTAGAAAAGAGGAGGAGGAAGAGGAGGAGGAGAGAAGCGTGGGAGTGTTTAAGAAGATAAATAGCAACAGCAATAGTCCCTTGTGTTGGTGGAGGCACAATGGATGACTTTAATGATGATGATGATGATGATGACAGTAACCAGGGTTCTGATTGTGGGTGGTGCAAGAGGAGGAGGAGGAGGAGGAAGAGGAGGAGAAGGAAGAAGAGAGGGAAGAGGAGGAGGAGGAGGAAGAACTAATGGAAACACAGCATGAATGGAAAGCTTTTAGTAGGTTTGCCAAGAAAGGAGGAAGAGGCGTAGGTGTAATAATGAGAGAGAGAGAGAGAGAGAGAGAGAGAGAGAGAGAGAGAGAGAGAGAGAGAGAGAGAGAGAGAGAGAGAGAGAGAGAGGAAAAGACATGTTGGAGGAATGGAGGAGACGCCGGAGGGACTGAAAGAGAGGAGAGAGATAAGGAGGTGCAAGGAGGAAGCAGCGAGACGTCTGGAGGAGGAGGAGGAGGAGGACAGGGCGATGGTAGAAAAGAAAGAGGTAAGGGCAAAGAGGAGGAAGTTTGAGTGGTGGTGGTGGTGGTGGTGATGGTGGTGGTGGTGGAAGATTGAAGTGGTGACGGAAGAGATGATGATGAAAGAGGAAGGAAAAGAGAAATGGAGGAGACGGAGGGAAGAACCAGAGAGAGAAGGAAAAGAAGGAAGAGGAAGAAGAAGAGGAGGAGGAGGAGGAAGAGGAGGAAGAGGAAAAAAAGAGATGTCTGCAAAAAAGTGATGAAAGGGGATAATTGGAAGATGCGGTGAATTGAGAGATAAGGAAATGAGGAAGAAGAAATGAAAGAAAAAGAAGAAGGACGAGGAAGAAGAGGAAGAAGAAGAAGAAAGAGGAGGAGGAAGAGGCCTTTCGAAGGAGGAGGAGGAACAAACGTGGATGGGAGTGCGCGGGTGGATGGGATGGAAGAGGCAAAAAAGAGGAGGAGGAGGGAGAAGAGGAAGACGAGGAGGAAGAGAAGAAGGAGGAGGAGGAAGCATCAGAATCGAGTTGGAGAGGCAGGTGGGTGGGAATGCGTGGGTGGATGGGAAGGGAAAAAAGGAGGAGGAGGAGGATCAGAAGGAGGAGGAGGAAGAGGGAGGAGAGAGATGAAGCTAGTTGCTCTCAAAGACAAATTGAATTACTGACAATTTTCCAAGCCTGGCCGACAGTCTTGTGCCTATTTTTAGATCAGACCGAAATTTCCTCCTGAACCCGAGACGAGACGCGAGGTTGGAGTCCCGAGCAGAACCACGAGGTGACGGCAGGGGAGAGAGAGAGAGAGAGAGAGAGAGAGAGAGAGAGAGAGAGAGAGAGAGAGAGAGAGAGAGAGAGAGAGAGAGAGAGAAATGGAAAAAAAAATATATATACAGACGAATGAAAAAAAAAAGATACGGAAGAAGAAAGAAAAAAGAAAGAAGAAAGGGTTTGAGACGGTGAGAGTTGCGCCATATTTGCTGCTAGACTTTGATTTTGTATTTTTAGTTATTTTTGTCTTTTTATGTGTCACGTTGTACTGATTCATAATTTGCGAATGTGGAATGAATTAAAAATAATGTGCCATTATTATTTGTAAACATACACCAGAGAGAGAGAGAGAGAGAGAGAGAGAGAGAGAGAGAGAGAGAGAGAGAGAGAGAGAGAGAGAGAGAGAAAGTAAAAACATATAGAAAGAAGCCTTGATATATAATTGTTTTTTCTCTCATAAAATAGTTATGAGCAGACAAACAAAGGCATAAATTCATACAGCTTTTCATACCGTAATGTGAGAGAAAGAGAGAGAGAGAGAGAGAGAGAGAGAGAGAGAGAGAGAGAGAGAGAGAGAGAGAGAGAGAGAGAGAGAGAGAGAGAGAGAGAGAGAGCTTCTATTTTGCTTTTGTGTAGCGAGACTGAAATCATCGCATGTACACAGATATTTTAATCCCTTCACAAGAGAGTAATTGG
Source organism: Scylla paramamosain (assembly GCF_035594125.1). Classification (NCBI taxonomy): domain Eukaryota; kingdom Metazoa; phylum Arthropoda; class Malacostraca; order Decapoda; family Portunidae; genus Scylla; species Scylla paramamosain. The sequence continues at coordinate 12,478,709 of NC_087166.1, forward strand.
ATGCAACTGTGTGAGAGTTTCGTTTCTTCCGACGCATAACTTTACTATTGATAATTTGAGAGACCTATTGATAATTTTCCTTTACCAGTTAATTTTTCTTTTTTTTTGGGGGGGAGGGATAAATTCTGTTGCTGCTATAAACCAGAGGGACAAAAGCGAGGCGGAGAGAGGAGTTAAAGAAGCACAGCGCACAGTAAAAGGCCATTTCATTTACCTTGTATTTGATTCTAAACTTGATTTGGTTGTGTAATGATTGTCCCCTTTGTCTCACCGTCGTCCGCTCATTTAGACTGATGATGATGATGATGATTGTGACGGTCTCGTTTTACCGTCAGTGTTCTTGTGTTGCGCCTTATCTTGTTATAGCAGGTGTCTGTATCTTATCTTGAGATGTGATTATGACTGGTAAAGATGTTGGAAAGAGAGAGAGAGAGAGAGAGAGAGAGAGAGAGAGAGAGAGAGAGAGAGAGAGAGAGAGAGAGAGAGAGAGAGAGAGGGGGGGGATATCACTAACTTTTAAATCCTATCTTCGCATCATATAATTTCCCTCTAATCAGACCAAGAAATTTTCAACACGGGGAGAAATCGCAATGCAAAAAACATATACTATTTTACATCATTACGTCTTACATTCTCCCCTTCAATCAGCGCGACGCAACCAAGAACCTAACCAGCCTAACCATACCTTCCTTTCACTCGGTACAGCATTGCACGCTTATCTTCCCTGCCACAACTTCGATCCCCACGCTTTTTGAAGTCTATTTCTGAGGTTGGTTGGTGGAACGAAGACAAGATGAAAGACTCTACAAGATGCTGAGAACGCCAGTGTTTGTGTGGACGCTTGGAAAATCACGTAATTAACAGCTGAAGTAGGAATCAATCGTGTCTGGGGCGGTGCGGGGAGCGAAGCGAGTGTTGGCGAGGCGATCAGGTGGCGAGGAAGCTCATGAGGAGAGAAAGTGAAGTGTTTGAGAGTTTTGTGGCTGACTGAAGTGAGGTGTTTGTTGTTTGTAGCCAGAGAGAGAGAGAGAGAGAGAGAGAGAGAGAGAGAGAGAGAGAGAGAGAGAGGGAGGGGGGGCAGTTACTAAGGTTCCCCAATCTCCACCTCACAGCTTGGGAAGTGTATCGACCTCTTACCTCCTCCTGCCACGCCCTCCGTCCCCACATAACCTCCCCCTTCACCCCAACTCCCCACCCCACCAACGCAACCCTCCTCTCCCTATCCACTTCTCTCTCTCTCCCCCTCCCACGTTTACACCCCACACCTCTCTGTCTTTCCACAATCACTACCC
>NC_087166.1:12485000-12497500 GCF_035594125.1 Scylla paramamosain
ATACAGACTTTACTAGATGATAACACTCTAGAATATAGTAACGTTCTAAAGCACACTAATGCACAACACTCCTACCCTCTCTTTACACTCCACTCTGCACTACATCAGATCATTATAGAATATACTAGCATCCTAAAATACGCTGACGCAACACCTAGCGACACCGTAGACGTTACAAAACAATATTCTAGTTACAATATTCTCTTCACCCTAAAAATAATTACACAACGCACTATTTACAGTCTCCTTTTACATCCTTGACATACTAACGCGATACCTATTAGACCAGAAATATACTTACAACGTAGAATACTGACACACTACACAGACACGCCCAATACACTTAAAATACACCAATACACTTAAATGCACTGTTACATTAGGTCCCAAGCATCCCGATACAATACACAACACAACACATCGCAAACCACACCATTGCAATAATGAAACACAATATGATCGTAACCTCCACAACACAATAGCAAGTAAAACACTAGAGCAGATTTGGAGAGCTCGTGCGGACGTATTAATTTGCAAAACCACGATGTACAATGCAATAACATGGAGATTTATACGCTGCCCTGACGACTCTTAAAAGAAACGCGTCACTATGAGAGGAAAAAGGCCACCACTGAAAGTCTGTGTTCTAGTATTCTGCAACACTCGCCCTGCCTTGCCTCGCCTCGCCTCGCCTGCAACATTCCTCCAAGCAGCGGTGCGTTGTGGTACAGATTGCAACACTCGCTTGAAATTCGCTTGTATTGCTGTGTATGTCAATAGGAGTTTTTGCAATAGTGGTTATCTTGTTTTAGTCCTACACTGTTTTTGTACCGTCTTCTGTCCTTTGCTTGGTCGAATGGGGTATAAATAAAGGGATACTTTTTCTCTTTCTCTCTTTCTCTCTCTCTCTCTCTCTCTCTCTCTCTCTCTCTCTCTCTCTCTCTCTCTCTCTCTCTCTCTCTCTCTCTCTCTCTCTCTCTCGAGGCGAAGACAATTGTATCAATTTTCAGGTTCCTTCCACCACCTGCTCTCTCTCTCTCTCTCTCTCTCTCTCTCTCTCTCTCTCTCTCTCTCTCTCTCTCTCTCTCTCTCTCTCTGTTCCCAAATCGAGAGTTTACGTCAGTTTTTTATCTTCGTTTGTTTGTTTTAGTCCTTTTTCTTTCCTTTTCTTTCTCTAGCTTTTTTTTTATTGATCCAGCCTCTTCTTTTTAATGAATCTTTGTATCTTTCTCTCTGGAATTCTAGTTAGTTTTTTTCCTGCTTTTCTTCTGTTTTTTTTTTTTTACTAATTTCCCTTATCTGGCTTCGAAAATTAATTGGCATTTGATCTAATTGTTCAGGAATATTTTAATAGCTCTGGACTTGTTTTGATCGTTCTATGCCTAAGCTTGTTTCTTAATTTAGACTTTTATCACGTCTTCTTGAACGATAATAGAAAAAAAAAAGTTATTTGTATAATTTTCTTGAACTATCTTGTGGGAAAACGGGATTCATATTTTTACTATGAATATTCATCTTACTTTCTTGAACGTCTTGGAGGAAAAGAGAGTATCTGAATGTTTGTCTCGCCTTTTTATCTTACTTTCTTGTACTATCTTGGGGAGAAAAAAAAAGATCTTGCACCTTGTAATCTTGTTATCTTGATCCTTATCTTAACTCCTTGAACAATCTTAGAGAGAAAAGAGATTCGTATCTTTAGCTTGACCTATATTTTGACTTCTCGAACTATCTTGGGGGAAGAAAAAGGATCTGTGTCCTTATCTTGATCTTTACCTTGAGTTCTTATACAATCCTGGAGGAAATAAAAGGGGTTTCTATTTTAAAATTTCACCTCGTAATTTCTATAATCATAAAAATAGTACAACTTTTTATAGTCATTCGTCTTTGAATAATAACCGTTAGCTGCATGTGTCTGTCTGTCTGTATGTATGTCTATCTGTGTCTTTCTCACTCTATTTCTCTCATTCCAGGAAAAGGTCACGTGGTGTCTGTCTCCCTCTATGTGTTTGTCCGTCTGTCTGTCTGTCAGTGCGTCTATAAATGTGCCTTTGTCCATTTGATCTTGTGTCTCTTGCCTCTACATGTATGTATGAGTGTTTAAGTCAGTCTCTCTCTCTCTCTCTCTCTCTCTCTCTCTCTCTCTCTCTCTCTCTCTCTCTCTCTCTCTCTCTCTCTCTCTCTCTCTCTCTCTCTCTCTCTTTGTCTCTCTCTCACAAGTCACTGTGGTCTGTCCCTCGTGTGATAACCTGAGAGAGAGAGAGAGAGAGAGAGAGAGAGAGAGAGAGAGAGAGAGAGAGAGAGAGAGAGAGAGAGAGAGAGAGAGAGAGAGAGAGAGAGAGAGACCTTAGAGTTAGCTCCATTATGCATTCCCAGGCGAGCGGGGTCTCCATCCCTCTATCAGTAAACATAACACGAGTCTTCGATGTCTGGCCGCATCTCCTCCTCGCCCTTTTCCTCGGCGCCCTCTTCACCTGCGGGTCCTTTCTCTCTAATCCGAAAATATCTCGCTAATCCCCCTCGAGATGGAGCTGCTGGGTGGATGGAAATAGTCGAACCAATGGGAAGCGTATGGCAGTTGTTACGTCAGTTTTACTATTGTTTTGTATACGAGAAATTATTTTTTGTTTTATGTTGAAGTTTGAGACGGCGGAAAGTTTTTGAGCAGGTGATGGAAGGTTAGGGATGCGATAAGTTCCGTTAGTTTTGTACGATAGTTTGACGTAATATAGAACATAATTTTGTTGAGTATGTTAACCTAACCTGCCCTAATGTAATCTAGCATATCTTCCATCCCCCCACGAAAAAAAAAAAAAAATGAAGTGGGTATCTTTATTTTATCTTAATCTGGTTTTTCAACTTAACACAACCGAACCAAACACAACCAAACAAACCATTAAATTAGACCGAGTAATTTGTTTTCCTAACTGTTTGCTGCTAAACTTAACCTAAGCTAACACAACCAAACAAACCCAAAATTAAACTAAGCAACTTCATAACGTAACTAAACTTCACCTAACCTAACCAGACACAACTAAACACACCCAAAATTAGAGTAAGCAGTTAATTTTCGTAATGCAGTAGCTAAACTTAACTAACTTAACCAAACACCCTCAAAATTACACCAAGTAGCTAATCTTCAGCACATCTCATCTTGGTCCACACTGCTTTTGTATTCCATCTCGCCTCCCGTCAGTCTTGCGTGGAGGAAGTCTGGCTGCTTCACGCCCAGGGAGTTTGGGGTTTATGAATGTCTGGAGTTACTGGATCGAGTGTGTTGGGTCTGGGTTATTTCGGGCGCCTGTGGAATGCTTGAGGTCCCCCAGCGGTACGGAACGTCAAATGCATGAGAAAATAGATTGAAAAGTTTGTGAGCTTGCTTTGATCATTGCCCACTGATATCCTGGACGTGAGATTGAGAGAGAGAGAGAGAGAGAGAGAGAGAGAGAGAGAGAGAGAGAGAGAGAGAGAGAGAGAGAGAGAGAGATAGGATGTTGAATGAGTTTGCTTTTCAGTTGTGACATTATGAAGAAGGGTGCATTTTTCTAATATATCATCTCTCTCTCTCTCTCTCTCTCTCTCTCTCTCTCTCTCTCTCTCTCTCTCTCTCTCTCTCTCTCTCTCTCTCTCTCTCTCTCTCTGTACCAACATCTCATCTATTTTGACACCTCTCATTACACTTCAATATTTTACTACTTTCCTCCTCCATCACATCATGTCCACCTCATCCGTCTTTACTTCATCTTCTCATTACTTTAAAATTGCCTCCCTCACCTCATTACCATATCATATCTGCCTCATCTCATCCCATCTCACAGTCACCTAAGATTCATGTCACCTGTATTACCATCCTTCTCCTCATCTATACTTTGTAAACCATCTTCTGTCACTTATTTCTTGCTCCTTCCTCCTCCTCGCCCTCTCCACCTCCTCCTAAAAGTTCCCTCCCTCACTCTCACTCATCTCCTCCGAACTTCTACTTATCTCCATTTGCCTCCCACGTCCTTCTCTCCGCCCCTCCGTTCTCTCTCTTTTTCTCTCTTTCTCTGCTTCCTTCCTTCTCTCCTTCCTCCCACGCCATGCATTATTAGCCTTCCAAAATCCAAGTCTTGGGGTATTTTAGTTGAAAAAATGCTGGGATGTATTTTTTCCCTCTCTTCCTCTCGACGTGTTGCAGAAGTTTGTAATCATGGATGCATAGATCAATGTGTGTGTGTGTGTGTGTGTGTGTGTGTGTGTTTTAGGTAATGAGTGTTGCACGGAAATCAGAGAGAGAGAGAGAGAGAGAGAGAGAGAGAGAGAGAGAGAGAGAGAGAGAGAGAGAGAGAGAGAGAGAGAGAGAGAGAGAGAGAGAGAGAGAGAGAGTATTGTATTCGTGACGTCACAGTCCTCCTCCCCCACTTCCAGAATGCGCCAGGTTCCAGGCATCAGCGTGGAGGGCCTGGACGAGGGCACGGCGCCCCCCCACCTCGACCCCCCGGCCACCCCCACCCCCCTCCACGCCGCCGTGTACGACTGGCACGAAGACGACGATGATGATGACTACATGTGAGTGTTTCTGTCATCACACACACACACACACACACACACACACACACACACACGGGCAAGCCTAAATATAACCACTGTTCCAGCTTTCCAACACACACACACACACACACACACACACACACACACTCTCTCTCTCTCTCTCTCTCTCTCTCTCTCTCTCTCTCTCTCTCTCACTTAATCTTCTTCCTAATTGTGGTTTTGCTAATGGCCTTGCTAATGAAATAATGATTGTTTCCTTTTCTTCCTTCATTATTCACTCTTGCTCAGGTATGACTAAAAGACTACTACTACTACTACTACTACTACTGCCGCTGCTGCTACTACTACTACTACTACTACTACTCTACTACTACTAGTGTTACTGCTACTATGGCTATTACTCACAGAAGCTTTTGTTATTTTCATCTCTCAGTAAAAGTTTATTAAGAAATTTTACGGGCTAACTCCTTTTTCAATTTATTTTTCACGCATTTTAACTTCTAATTTCATCTTCTTTTAGTTTTCGTCTCCTTTCACACACAGCTTGATTTCCCATTATGTTTCGAGTTATAGCTTACATTTTTGTGACTTCGAACCTTCTCTGTTTTCTCTTCCTGTACCTCCTCTTCGTCCTCCTCGCCCTCTCTTGACTCTATCGTGTAAAAAATGAGTGAAAATCCTCTACTTGTCTCTTTTTAAAGCATCGAATCATCCTTTACATAACGAAACTCTAAAGATCACATCCTTTTTATGGACTTATGAGAGACTTTTGCATCTTTACCTACTCGAACGGGAAATGAGAAACGCAAATATTTATCACCCGAGTCTTGTTTTCCTCCATCTTCCTTTCCTTCTCTCTCTCTCTTTGCCTTATCTTGTTTAGTTTCCCGCCGTTCACTCTCTGCTATAGTCCACAGTTTGTTCCTATCACCATTCTTCTTCGTTCTACCATCTCTACTGCTTATTCTGTCTCATCTAAAAGTTTTATGGTCTTGTTTGTCTTGTTTTGTTTCTCCTGGCTGTGTGTTACTCCATTTTGTTGCCTTCATTTGCTTGTTTACACTTCGTTTTCGTTACGTTTTCTTTTTCTCCATGTTGATGCTTTAATGGGTGACTACGCGGTTTGTGTTTTCTGTTTTTGATACATGAAGATCTTCACCTTATTTTGTCAACGAGTGATTCTTTTTCATGTTTTGTGTAGATTTTATAATAGTGACTCACGTAGGAAATTTTTATTCCCTGACTTACTATTATAAATTCAATGTAAGATAAAAAAAAAAATCACTCATTGATAAACTCAGATGAAGACAAATATCTTTATGCAATTCTTCCATTTGATCATTATTTTTCTTTTCACTTTTGTATAGACTTTGTAGTAAAGAAAGGTTTTAAACTGAACTGGTAGAGTGACCTTTCAAAGTATATATCAATCAAAACTGGAGACTGACCTTTACATCTTGCCCTCCCCGGTACTTTTTTCTCCTCACCTTAAAACAACTTCCCTTTATAATTCTCTCCCCACGACAAAGAGAAGGACATTTCCAGCTGCCCACTGCTCCATTTTTTCTCTCTTTCCATAAACGCGGGCAAGTTAAGACGAGAGCAAAAAAGTTTAGCAAGAAAATTCGCGGCCCCAGCTCCCGACGAAGGTGTAAGAGGAGGCAGGTTTCCAGGCTAAATTTATTAACTCTGGAAAGGCTTTGATAATCCCCGTTTGAAAATTTCCCTCTCGACCGCAGGAAGAGAGAAGGAGAGACTGAAAAAAAAGTGAGGAGAGAGAGAAAAAAAAATGTAAAATGTATGAGTGTTTGAGAGAATTCCAGGTGAAGAAGATATTAGTAAAGGAAAAGAAATGCGCCACTTAACCTACATTTCCTTTACGTCATATTCCTTGCCATTTCACGTCTCGCAGTTCATCATTTATAGGCGATTAAGGTGTAGCATTTCTGTGTATGCATACAGACTCACTCAACCTGTATTTTCTCTCGCCTCTTATGCATCTAGCTTTCTGTACTAGTTCGGGATTAGTTAGTAGTGAACAGGTATTAAATTTATCGTGTGCCTTGGTGTAGAGTAACGCTCATAATCTTCAGGAGAGAAACGTAAAGACGCCGTGAGTTTTATTAAGAATTCCATCCTTTATTTTTGTTCACGTTGCCAATGGAAAAAAGAAAAAAAAAAACAGAATAAGAAAAAAAAAAGGAATATAAAAAAATGGAGATTGTATATACATTAAGAGATAAATGAGCGTTGATATAAGCAGAGGGAATACAGTAAGATGAAATTTATCTAACGCTGAACCTGCAATACCTCTAATTTTCTTAATTCTGCCGCTTTTTTTTTTTTTCGTGGATGAAGTTCAGTATTGGTTTTTATTTCCTTTCAATACCTTATATATCATCCCTCCAGTCTTCTTCTTGTGAAAAATAAATGAAAGACTGTCAAAGATCAATGGAGCGGAGGTGAGCACAGTGGTGAAGCGCAACTAAAGCCAAAACCAGACATTTTTTATCTCTTTTCTTACATTTTTCTTATCTTTTATCTTTCTTATCTTTTCCGTGTTGCTCTACGCTCGTTAGTGTGACGAGGCAAGGAAGTCTCTCTCTCTCTCTCTCTCTCTCTCTCTCTCTCTCTCTCTCTCTCTCTCTCTCTCTCTCTCTCTCTCTCTCTCTCTGAGCTGCTTTTTTCCTTCTTTCGTCTTCTTTCCCTCACCGCCATGTCATATTCGTCGTGTTTCCCTGCAGAGTATGTGAACCCTTCGCTCTCTGCAGTACCTCCTCCACCTCCTCCTCCTCCTCCTCCATGGCATCAAAATACGTGAGTCGAAATTCCCAGAGCGCCGTGATGTCGATTGAGGGAAAGGCGTTTGTTGGTCTCCCGCTGTCACCTCTCGACACACACACACACACACACACACACACAACGAGCGACTTTATTGTCATACCAAATACCAGGAAGTGTATTTTCCCTTGCAGTATATTTTCTCCTTTTCCCCCCTTTTTCACTCTCTCTCTCTCTCTCTCTCTCTCTCTCTCTCTCTCTCTCTCTCTCTCTCTCTCTCTCTCTCTCTCTCTCTCTCTCTCTCTTCCCGGTGGAGGTGTATTTTTTGGTTTCTTATCTGAGGTTCATCTCATTTCACCTTTGCATGTAAATGATGTCTCTTTTAATATCATGTAGTGACGTCTTCCTCGTCGTCGTCCTCTCCCTCCTTTTCCTCCTCCTTCTCCTCCTCCTCCTCCTCCTCCTCCTCCTCTGCATATCTGATTCTGAATGTCGTATTAGATTAGTGTTATATATTCTTGTACGAGTTGTTTTTAGTATGTTTTCATTTGTAGTAGTAGTAGTAGTAGTAATAGCACCACCATCACCATTAGTAGCAGTAACAATAATAGCATCAGTAGTACCAGCAATAGGATTAGCATCTCAAAGACTCCCTTAGATGGAAGTAACACAGCAATTATAGCACAGAAGGAGAAGAGGAACAAAAATACTTCAGCTGATCACGAGTTATCGAGAAGAGGCAAGGAAATAACACTTGAGCTGGGACGAGGCGGTAGGAAGGAAGGAGAGAGAGAGAGAGAGAGAGAGAGAGAGAGAGAGAGAGAGAGAGAGAGAGAGAGAGAGAGCAGGATAGGATGAAGGGGAGAAGAGCACAAAGGAACAGAGAAGGGAGAACAAGCAGGAGGAGGATTAGAAAAGAGAGGCATTAAATGAGTTTTAGCAAGGGATGTTTGTCACTTCCAAATACACGTAAAAAGGGGGGAAAGAAATTATGTAAAAATCTGGTGGTTAATGACCAGAAAACATTGAGTAAAAAGAAGGGAAATGTAACAATGGCGTGAAATAGAAGGGAGTGGAAGTTGGCGGGGTTTGGTGGAGTGGCGAGAAGTTGAAAGTGAGTGTGTGTGTGTAGAGTGGATGATTTAGGTGAAGAGGTAGTGATGGTGATGGTGGTGGTGAGTGGATGAGAAAGAGAGAGAGAGAGAGAGAGAGAGAGAGAGAGAGAGAGAGAGAGAGAGAGAGAGAGAGAGAGAGAGAGAGAGAGATTCCAAAGACAGATGGTGAGAGGAGAGTGAGAGGATGATGAGAGGAAGCAGTTAAGCTAAATGGCGCTCTTCCCTGTTATCTTTTTCTTCCTTTTATCATCTCTTCCTCTCTTCCCCTTCGTTTATGTCTCTGCTTTCCTGATATACCTTTTTCTTTCTTCTTATTCTTCTCCTCTTTCTCTTCATTACCCAAGTCTCTCTCTCTCTCTCTCTCTCTCTCTCTCTCTCTCTCTCTCTCTCTCTCTCTCTCTCTCTCTCTCTCTCTCTCTCTCTCTCTCTTCCTCTTCCTCTTCCTCCTCCTCCTCCTCCTCCTCCTGATTAATTACTTTCTTTCATTTTATCTTTTAAACATCGAATTCATACTCTATTATCGTGAAAGCTCTCTTTCTCTCTCTCTCTCTCTCTCTCACACACACAAAAATGTTGCTTTTTCCAGTTATTGTTATCACAGAAATACATTTGCCTTCGTTTTCTTTCGCTTGTTTTGCTTTTGTATTTAATTTTATTTGTAGTTTTTTATTCTATTTTCTTTGTTTTTTTCTGTCTTTTCCCTCTGTTTGTTTATCACTTGGTGTATTTTCCCTTCCGAAGACTCTCGTGTTTCCTGCAAAAATGGCTACGTTGTTTTTCGTTCCTCGCAGTACTTCCAATTCTCTTAGGGGACACGTAACTCTCTCTCTCTCTCTCTCTCTCTCTCTCTCTCTCTCTCTCTCTCTCTCTCTCTCTCTCTCTCTCTCTCGCTTCCGTTGTCAATTCAAAAGAAGGAAAGACAGAAGAAGATGATGACAAGGAGTAAATATAGAAGAAGAGATAAAATACTCAGAAACAAAAGATATATTTATAGAAGAAGAGGAGGAGGAGGAGGAGGAGGAGGAGGAGGAGGAGGAGGACAGGGAGGATAATCAATTAGGAAACAGGAAAAGGATGAAGAACAGGAAGAGATAAAAGAAAGAGGAAAAAGGAAGCGGAGAATGAAAGAGAGCTGGAAGAGGAGGAGGAGGAGGAGGAGGAGGAGGAGGAGGAGGAGGAGGAGGAGGAGGAGGAGGAGGAGGAGGAGGAGGAGGAAAAATAGAACACTGTATCTTTGTTTACGGTTTCGACAAGTTGATTAACGTTGCGTCATCTTTTGGATCTTTAAAAGGAGAGAAAAAGTTCCCCTCCTCCTCCTCCTCCTCCTCTTCCTCTTCTTCCTCCTCCTTCTCCTCTTCCTGGTGCAAGCAAACAGACATCAGCGTATTGACACAAAGAAATGCTGACTAAATCCTTACAAAGACTTGGGATTAATAACCTTTAGAGACTAGTTTGCTTTCATTGGGAGGCGAGATTTCGAAGCTTTAGTAGTAGTAGTAGTAGTAGTAGTAGTAGTAGTAGTAGTAGTAGTAGTAGTAGTAGTAGTAGAGGTGGATGAAGAAGAAATGACAACTGTAGTATTAGTGGTAGGTATAGCAGCTCCATTTTCTTATTTTACGCAATAGTACGCAATCTTTAGTCTTTAAGTTTTTGAAGACAAAGAACAAAGAGAGGAGAGCAAGACACGTTTTCCTGTCACTATCACCATCACCACCACTACCATCACCATCACAACCCCCGCCCATCCACCATCCCCTCACCGTCCCTCAGTACACAACACCAGAACGCCGGAACCACCACCAAACACAAACACCTTCTTATATCCTTACAAACACGACACACTAGAGCCAGGCGGACAGAAGTGGTTTGGAAGGTATATAAATGCAGTTTGGATAAAGTTTTGCAGCTCTCTTTTGGCCCAACGAGAAGAACATTCCCTGAAGCATGTTGTGTAGACTGTAGCGTCCCCGTGTGGGTCTCCTTGGTTCCCTAATGAGACTGAATACTTAATGATAGGAGTGTGTTTTTTTTTTAAGTTATCCCTTGTTTTGTGCCGCTTTCTTTTGTTGTTATTTCCGTTGGTTATAATGAATGGTTTTAATGATTGATGTTTTATATATATATATATATATATATATATATATATATATATATATATATATATATATATATATATATATATATATATATATATATATATATATATATCTTTTTTGAGGGTCTGTGTTTTTCTTGTTTTGCCTTGCTGATTTTCGTGTTTTTTTTTTTTCAGCTTCTCACCTCCACACCATTTTCTCCTAAACCATGTGACATGTATTGTACGTGATTGGTGGACGACTATCGGCCCGAGCTAAATAAATTAAGGCCGAGAGCCGGCCTAGGGGGAGATCACCACTAGACTCGGAGGTGACCGCACCCTGTATTCTCTACATTAAATATTTAAAAAAGGAGAAGGTTCCATCCATTCCATCGCCCTTATCGCCAACTACACATCAGAAGGAGCGAGCCGCCACAAGACACACTACGTGGCGTATCAGTAGGCAGAAACAAGGGGAACACGAGCAGCATCAAGGATAGTAGTAGCTTAAGTAGTAGTAGTAGTAGTAGTAATCATAGCAATTTAAGCAGGAAGAGTGCAGCATCAGCATCAGCAACAAGGAGAGCACGAGGAAGCGCCGCCAGCCGGCACCCTATCAGCAGCACGCGGGTTGAAGGCTGAAGGCGTGCTATATGTTGCGCCAGAAATAGTATTATGGAGGGTAATGTCCAGTCCATAATGTGCGGCAGACACCCCGCCATTATCCCTCCCCCACCCCCACACGCCCCACCCTTCCCGCACCCCCATCACCGCCACCCCCAATAACATCCCTCACGCCCCTGCCTGCACACACCGGCCCTCACCATTACCCAGCTTAAACAACACAATATATTTCCATTATTTCTCTCTCGGCAGGTACGAACGAGGGGGGAAGAGGAGGCGACAGCGTCTATTGGAAGTGGGCGGGGCTGGCAGTGGTGACGTCACGGATTCTTCCTCCGTGAGCGATGACGTCAGCGTGGGCGTGGGCGGTGGGCGGGGAGAGCGTCGGAGCTCCGGGCGGCGCAAGCGGCCCTCCTCCTCCGCACGAGAGAGGAACCTCCGTCGGTTGGAGAGCAACGAGAGGGAGAGAATGAGGATGCACTCCCTCAACGACGCTTTCCAGGTGTGTGCGCGAGCGCGCGCGCGAATGTGTGTGTGTGTGTGTGTGTGTGTGTGTGTGTGTGTGTGTGTGTGTGTGTGTGTGTGTGTGTGTGTGTGTGTGTGTGTGTGTGTGTTTAAATTTACTTAATTTCTTCTTGTTATTCTTGATCTATATTATTCTCTCTCTCTCTCTCTCTCTCTCTCTCTCTCTCTCTCTCTCTCTCTCTCTCTCTCTCTCTCTCTCTCTCTCTCTCTCTACCTGCGTCTGGAATTAATGTGGTCCCTTCCTTCATTCATTCATTCATTCATTCATTCATTCACTTTCCTACTTAATCATTTCCTCACGTAAATTTCTCCCTCCTTACTTCCCATCATCCCTTCCTTTCCTCTTTCCTCTTCCCTCCTCTCATTTCTTCCCCTCTCACTCTCCCACGCCTTCCTCTCACTCTCACTCAGAATTTCAGGAACTAACACTCATATCTTTCCAAAAACAAGTTATTAGCTGTGGACAAGAGAGTGTGAGTGTGTGTGTGAGTGTGTGTGTGTGTGTGTGTGTGTGTGTGTGTGTGTGTGTGTGTGTGTGTATATATGTGAGTGTGTTTGCACCGAAGAATGTCAAAGGAGGGAAGTACAGAGAGAGAGAGAGAGAGAGAGAGAGAGAGAGAGAGAGAGAGAGAGAGAGAGAGAGAGAGAGAGAGAGAGAGAGAGAGAGAGAGAGAGAGAGAGAGAGAGAGAGAGAGAAAGAGGGGGGTGACTGAGGTAACAAAGGAACACGATGCTCTCTTGTTTAAGGACTGTATTCCCAAGGTAGTGGTGGTGGTGGTGATGGTGGTGGTGGTGGTGGTGGTGGTAAAGAATATTTGAAAACCTTTTATTTTTCTTACCACGAAGATTCA
>NC_087166.1:12500000-12507500 GCF_035594125.1 Scylla paramamosain
CTCGTCTTCCTTCGTGAAATTCAAACGTTTGAGGCGAAAATAATTAAGTTGACGACATTTGTTGACTCTCCTCCTCCTCCTCCTCCTCCTCCTCCTCCTCCTCCTCCTCCTCCTCTTCCTACTCATCCTCCTGTTTGCGTCAAGGGAGAGCACGTGGAGGGAACGAAAACTTTAGGAAAACATCGCTTCTCCCTTCACTACACGGCGGCAGCTCTCTCTCTCTCTCTCTCTCTCTCTCTCTCTCTCTCTCTCTCTCTCTCTCTCTCTCTCTCCTCTAACTCTCCCTTGCTCTCTCCCTGCTGGCGTTAATCCCTAAGTTTATATTTCAATTTTTGCATCGCCGTCCACCCTTTTCATTATTATTTATTCTACACGGTGTATTGGACTGCAGGGATAATTATAGGGAGGAGGAGGAGGAGGAAGAGAAGGAGAAAGAAGAGGAGGAAGAGGAGGAAGAGATGACCACAAACACTCGAGCTAAACCGACTTCTGCTCTTCTATTTTTCTTCGGGTTCGTTTTCTCTGATTCATTTCGAAGGGAGACTGAAGGTAAGTAGATATGGAAGGGAAGAAAATGGGTTTATTTGATGCATAAATGTCACTCACAGATACCATTTTCTCTCTCTCTCTCTCTCTCTCTCTCTCTCTCTCTCTGGGCGGGCTTATACATTTCAAAACTTTTGAAAACGCTTTACATTGCAGTCATCTTCGCTCTCAATACCTTTAACCTTTGAGCAATCCGCTAAGCCGCCCACGTACTGTACACATGCATGCGCCATTTTTCCAGCCTCTGCTCAGCCAGGCCATTACTCTCCATGAGCGAGGCGATCCATACACGACTCCCCTGAAATAGGAGTCGTCGCTAAAGCCAGAGACATTTTTACAGCGGAATGTGTTTGTCTGAATAGCCTCCGAGGTGCCGTCAGCCGCGCCACTGTTGCGGGTCTTATATAGTTCCCAGAAGATTCACTCACCCCTACCCGCGCCTCCTCTACACCCATGCCTCCCCGCCACGCCCCACCATACCACGCCACGCCACGCCTGCGATACTTGTTGGTGTTGCGTGCTACTCAGCCCGGCGTGCAGGCGAGGCGAAGCGAGGCGAGGCGAGGCGAGGTGAGACGAGGCGAGGCGTACCGTGTAAGAGTGTGTGAAATGTTCCTCATCTTAGTATTCGAGACACGTTTTCTTTGCCTCCCTCACTGATTGTTTCGTCTGAGGGAGGAGGAGTCAGTGGCCCCCGAGGCTATTTCGTGGCGGAGGCAGCGATCACAATTGAGCTTCGGGTTTTTGCATCTGTTCATCTCTGCTCGCCCTTCCTTCCTCTCCCGCCTCAACTTCCCAGCAAAGGTGTCCTGCCCTCACAGTGGCTGACATAAACACGTGTGAGCGCTGACGGTGGCAAGTGTTTGTCATTTCTCTAGCTTTTCTATTTCTTTCCTTTCACTTTCAGCCTTTTCTTTCTTCCTCCTCCGCCTCAGTGTCCTTGCGAGGGCGTCTTGTTCTCACAGCCGCTGACACAAACACGTGCCAGCGCTGACGGAGAGCCGGAGTGGGTACTTTGATAACTGTCAGCCACACGGAAGAACAGACTGTACTCGCATCTCCTGAGCAAGAATGATGCGACTCATGCTTCATATCCGTCCTGCTGTGAGGGTTTTGCAGGCGGCCTGCACGACGTGATGAGCCAAGGTGGAGTGTGGGCTCAAGGCGGTGAGGGGGCGGTGGGAAGGGGATGGCAGGGGTGGCGGTGCTCGCAAGAGAAACCTTTACTTGAACATTTCGCTCCGGCGCTTCCACAAAGTCGCTTGCGTGATAAAGTCAGTGGGTGGGTGAAGCTCGTCGCGATGACTGTCTGCCTCGGAAGATTCCCGCCGCGTCCTCCGCCTTGAAGTCTTGCCGTAAATAATGCCTCGCCACACAGTGACAGCGAGTCGTGTGGCGCGGCGTGTGGCGTGTGCAGGGCAAAGGTTGTGCATGGCAAGAGAATGCATGGCCGCCACGGGGCCTGGCTGTCCATCACGCAGGGCTGCTTCTCCCCGCCATGCACCAAAGCGGCGCTCATGGGCAAATATTATTTTATGAGCGTGTTCCTGCAGCCTGGCGTTGCAGTTCGTGGGATACCAGGCGCGTCCCTGGAACACGTCGCGACACTGTTCCAGGAATCCAGCCTCCCCTGGTGTCACTCAAGTTGTTTTCGAGATACGAGGATGTGCGTTCCACCATGCCCCGCCCCGCCCCGTCCCGCCCAACTCTTTACATCCCTTACTTCACCCTGTCTTTCCTCCCCCAGCCCTACCAACCCCTTGCTGGTGGGCCCCGGGTGGCTGGCTTGAGGGCGCCTCACATCCCCGCCAAAAAGGCTCAAGCTTTGATAAAATTCGCCTGGATGTTTTTGTAGGTCTTTGGTCTTTGGCAGGCGCGTTTCAACCCTCGGCTCGCGCGCCACCACCGGCAAGGCAGCGGCGGCCTCGCTTCCCCTCCAACACTGAAATAAAAGGGCCAGACTTCCTCAAACTCACCCGAACTCACACCTGCGTCACTGAAGGGACAGGTATGAACTCTGCCGCCTGAATATACACGGCACGACCTTCGGCTCAGGCAGTGCTTGAGAGGAGGGAGAGGAGGAGAAAGAGGAGGAGGGACAGCTAGTGGAGTACGAGGAGGGAAAAGCGGAGGAAGAGGAGGAGGAGAGGATGAAGAAGGAAAGGAAAAGAGGTGAAGGACGACAAGGAGGATAAAGAGGAGAAGGAAGAAGGGGAAGGGAACGGCGAAAGAAATACCGGAGCAGGAAGAGTCCTAAGATAAAGCAAGAGAGGAGGAAGAGAAAGAGGAGGAAGAAGAGGAAGAAGAACAAACAAAGGATTTTCATAGATGCTACACTAATAACTCTCCTTTAAGTAGTGGAGAAAAGCAGGAAAAAAAAAGAGAAAGAAGCGGAGAAAGAAGAGCAGGAGGAGCCCGGGACTTATTTTTACTTATTTTTCACGTTTGGAACCGATGAAACATTCCGGTCGGGGCTGATCAAAGGCCGTCCAGCCTCTCCCCGCACACGCCGCGTCCTCCAAGCCGATATGTAGACTCTTTCACGCTTCCCTCTTTTTTTTTTCACCCGTTGTAAATCCCGCATCCTCTCCCTCCCCTTGGGCCAGAGAGAGAGAGAGAGAGAGAGAGAGAGAGAGAGAGAGAGAGAGAGAGAGAGAGAGAGAGAGAGAGAGAGAGAGAGAGAGAGAGAGAGAATGAGAACAGATACCAGAAAAAAAAATATTGGTCTGTAACGAGGGTATCTTTTTACCTAATTACTACTACTACCAGAGAGAGAGAGAGAGAGAGAGAGAGAGAGAGAGAGAGAGAGAGAGAGAGAGAGAGAGAGAGAGAGAGAGAGAGAGAGACTTTTGATTAAACTTTATAAGGTTGTACATTTATTTTCCTCTCACATACACACACACACACACACACAGCAAGAAACCAAAACTACCACCATCACCACCGCCGACACCACCACCACCACCACCACCACCACTTGCTGCCATCAAGTATATAAATTCACGTATCCCATCAGACACTTGAGGAAACACCCACCTACTTACTTAATAATGTTTGTTGTCGTATTCTCCTATTCTTGACTCGACTTTTAACCTTTCCTGTATTAAACTCGCATAGCGTCTTTTCGTCACCTTGATGTCTACGTAGTTACCCTAATAATAGAATTTCTGACGCGTTTCATACTTTTTTCTTCATTTTCTTTTTTTTTTTTGTTACGGTAAGGTGAGAGAAAAAAGTGAAGGTTTCTAAAGGAATAAGGAATAGTAGTAGTAGTACGTAGTAGTAGTAGTAGTAGTAGTAGGTTTGTTAAAGCAAATGTTTAAAGTGAGAGAGAGAATGGTACAAAATAGAAGGGAAAAGAAGGGGAATGGGAGAAAAGAATACAGAGAAAGAGAATAGGATAGAAACTGGATGAGAGGAAAGGAGAGTGCAAGAGAGAATGAGAAAGGAAAAAGAAGAAATGGGAAGAGAGAGAGAGAGAGAGAGAGAGAGAGAGAGAGAGAGAGAGAGAGAGAGAGAGAGAGAGAGAGAGAGAGAGACTGGCGAGGTAAAAAAGAGGTCAAACAGAGGATAAATAAACGAGATGAATGAAATGGAGAGAGAGAGAGAGAGAGAGAGAGAGAGAGAGAGAGAGAGAGAGAGAGAGAGAGAGAGAGAGAGAGAGAGAGAGAGAGAGAGACGAAGATAAAGGGCCGAGGAAGGTGATGATTGAGGAGTTGCAGGTTAATGAGATAAGAGGGGGAGTGTTTACAAGTCAGGTGAGGAAACAAGGTAACAAGTGCAAAGGTGCAACATTATGACCAAGTTACTGGGGGCGAGTTAGTCTTTACTTCTGCAACGAATAACAACATAGCTCGTGTGTGTGTGTGTGTGTGTGTGTGTGTGTGTGTGTGTGTGTGTGTGTGTGTGTGTGTGTGTTTTCAAGTTTGGTTTAGAATATTCACGTTTTCTTTCAGTGTTTTGGTTTAAAAGTCGTGATTTTTTTCATGTTTAGTTTTATGATTAGTTTATAGATTTATTTCCTTTATTTTAATGTATATTTTGGAAGAATCTCTCTCTCTCTCTCTCTCTCTCTCTCTCTCTCTCTCTCTCTCTCTCTCTCTCTCTCTCTCTCTCTCTTTGTTGCGGTCCTATTTTTTCCCCAATATCTTTGACTCACTTCAACTTCCCTTCACTTACTTTTCTTTCATCTTTGTTCGGCCTCCTCTTCGCCCTCCTCCTCCTCCTCCTCCTCCTACTTCTCCTCCACCTCCCCTACCCCTCGTTTTCCTTGTCTATCTCCGGTCTCTATTGGCAAGCCGATACTCAAGGAATTTCTTTACAATACTTTTTTTTTTTCTTTCTGTAAACTAGGGAGTGTTTTCTTTAATATTTTTGCCTGTTTTTTGTTCTCATGAATGTTTATTTTTTGTGTCTTATTGGTTTTCTGTTCATTTAGATCTTATTACGTTTCTCTCTCTCTCTCTCTCTCTCTCTCTCTCTCTCTCTCTCTCTCTCTCTCTCTCTCTCTCTCTCTCCCCCTTGTTTGTTTTTTCTTGTCTTTCCCTCTTAGTCTCAGTCTCTCTCTCTCTCTCTCTCTCTCTCTCTCTCTCTCTCTCTCTCTCTCTCTCTCTCTCTCTCTCTCTCTCTCTCTCTCTCTCCTCTCGAACAATTGTAGTATCTCATTTCCTCTCCTCTTTCCTCTTCCCTCCTTCTTTCATTTGAGTTTCAGCCTTTTCCTCTTCTTCCTCCACCTCCTCTTCTTCTTCTTCCTCGTCCTTCTTTTTCTTTTTCTCCCTCTCCTCATATTACCTGCTTTTCCTTTCCTTATCCTTTGTTTCCTTCGTTTTGTCTTTTCTCTTCATTCTCTTCATTAATTTTCTTCTTCACTCTTTGTTCTTTCTTTTCACTTCTCCCGACATCTTCACTTTTCATCTTGTTTTGCTCTTTTTTTTTTATCTTTCCTCCTCCTCCTCCTCCTCCTCCTCCTCCTCTTCCTCCCACGTCCTCTTCTTCTTTACTCTCTATCTTCCTCCCTTCCATCAATCGTCATTGGAAGGAAGATAATTAAGAGGATAAGAAAAGGATTTTTTTTGTATTCTTATTTGCATATCATTTATATCACGTTATTAATGACAAGTAATTTGAGGCGATAGATTTAATATTTTTTCTTTATCATTTATTTATTTTTCTTAAGGGACATTTCGTGATCTCAATTTCTTTTATCTATTATTTCCATTTCTCTTCTTTCCAATTTTTCTGGTAATTTTTGTGATGTTTTTGTTTTTATTTAGTTATATTTTGGAATATTGTGAACTGGGATGTAAAGGTTTTCTAGTGTATTATTATTATTATTATTATTATTATTATTATATTCGAACTGTATAGTCTTTACCTGATTTTGTCTCTATATATGCATTGTGTTAATTAGATTGTAACAGGTGCATATTTTACCTTTGAAATCATTATATTCGCTCCAGGCGAAGGGAAATATATTATGATCATTAATACAATAAAAGGCAGATGTGTGCAAGGAACTAAGGCTTAATAATTTCACTCTCTTTAATGAGTAACTCTGTCTCTCTAACTTGCATTCATTATTCAAACACATATATTCACAGGTTATCAGTCATTACTCAAGCTAGTTTTCGTAATATTTCTCTTTATTTCTCTTTATTTTCTGTTCATTATTGTCTCTGTCTCTCAAACTTGTATTCATTATCTAAACACTCATATTCGAGGTTAACAGTAATTACTCAGACTAGTGTTCGTAATATTTCTCTTTATTTCTCTTTACCTTCTATTCACTATTGTCTCTCAAATTTCTGTTCATTATTGAAGCACATTCTCTCACTCTTGCAAGCACTGAGATGTGAGCCCATTACGTCAGTCAGTCTCAATTTCTGGTCCCTGTATGACGCAACCTGCTAATACCAACTGACTCACTATGAAAACTCCCCTGACGCCTCTCTCTCCATTACAGGCACTGAGGGAGGTGATTCCACACGTCAAGAGGGAGAGGAAGCTGTCCAAGATCGAAACACTAACGCTGGCCAAGAACTACATCATGGCTCTCACGAATGTAGTCTGCGAGATGCGTGGAGAGGACAAACCTTACCAGCTCTTCCCTGAAAAGTCGCCTGGTAATGATGCCTCCTCCCCCTCCAGCACCTGCATCCCTGAGGACTCCACCACCATCACTGACACCGCCGACACCACCACTACTAACGATGACACGAGTACCACTACTTCTACTCCTACTACTACTACTACTACCACTACTACTACGACGACTCCGACCTCGCCGCCAGATGCAGACAACAATAACAGTATTCATAAAGAAGTCTCGTTGTTTTGAGATAAGGCACGGCACAAGTCGCCCTCTGTTTGCGCCGCTGTGCCGTTGTGTCACCAGGATCACCACCACCGCCATCACTATACAGTGCAGTGACGCCCTCTGCTGGTGTTAGTGGGAGGTGTTTGCTGTCCGTTTTCTTTTATTTCTTCAGCGTCGCCGTCAGTTAGTTCCTCAAGGTGAATTCCGTTTTCTTTTTTGGGATTTTAGATGCGATGGTGGACATGTGTAACTTTAAAAGGTTGTTTATTTGTTGTTATTTTTGTTATTATTATTATTATTATTATTATTGTTATTATTATTATTATTATTATTGGTTCTTATTCATCGCATTTCATTGTTACTCTAATGACCAAAGGATTCCATGTTGATGATCATCGTTTATGAATGCCTTGTCATCATCATCATCATCACCATCATCGTCATCATCATCATCATTACTATTTTTATCACCACCACCACCACCACCATCACCACCACCATCTTCATCCTACCATTACCATCACCATCACTGCTCTGGTTATTGCATCATCACAGCATCACCATCATTTCACCATCACCACACACAGTAACTGATAAGAACACCATCACTGCAGGTAATAGTATCTACTGTTCATCAT
>NC_087166.1:12510000-12572500 GCF_035594125.1 Scylla paramamosain
TGAATGTCGTGTGGATGGAGAACAAGGGAGAAAAGCTAGATGAAAAGTGTGTGTGTGTGTGTGTGTGTGTGTGTGTGTGTGTGTGTGTGTGTGTGTGTGTGTGTGTGTGTGTGTGTGTGTGTGTGCCCTCACCTTTAACATCAATAACAAAGTGATACTATTTACTGAAGATTTCTTTGTATTGAGGCACATACATTTCTCGTTGCCGTCATCACCGATCTTTGCTAGCAGGGAAAAGAGGACATTTGCACACATATATATTCAGCAATTCATTATATAAGAAAAAAAAATGCAGGTGAATGAGGAAGTGAATTACCGTCGGAATCAAAAAATGATAACGGGGTG
Source organism: Scylla paramamosain (assembly GCF_035594125.1). Classification (NCBI taxonomy): domain Eukaryota; kingdom Metazoa; phylum Arthropoda; class Malacostraca; order Decapoda; family Portunidae; genus Scylla; species Scylla paramamosain. Next base: position 12,510,346 of record NC_087166.1, read on the forward strand.
TCAAAAATAGGCTGAATATTAATACGAGAAATGTGATTAACACGTGAAAAATAGAGTAGAAGGAAAATTTAATTAAAATGAATATAAAGTGATATGAATACGAGAGAGAGAGAGAGAGAGAGAGAGAGAGAGAGAGAGAGAGAGAGAGAGAGAGAGAATACTCGAAAAAAAAAAAAAAACTGAAAACGAAACGTAAAACCGAAGTGCGTCAGTAACAGTTTCCGTGAACCTTTAGAGGGTTCGTTGGAGCGTGAAGTGAAGCACTTTTATTGCTTCAAACAACCGAGCGATCATTGCAGTCACATCCAGTTTATACAGAGGTAATTTGCATGATGAGTTACTCCACGTGTGTGTGTGTGTGTGTGTGTTTTAACTGATGTCTCTGTAGATTTCACTGAGACCGTTTCATCCACTTAGCGTAACATTATCTTCTCCACTCCGTCTCTGCTGCAATCCAGTATAGGAAAAACAGTATCGATAACGTAACTGAACGCAAAACATAACGTAGGCCATAACATAGCAAACTGTTACTTAACTGACTCTAAGTCCACCCCAGTCTCCTGAAAAAAAAAAAAAAAAGTTAAACTCAGCTCATCTTCCCTCAGTACATGTCTTGCTTATCCTAGTTCATCGCACTCTCCTAAAGAACCAGTTAAACTCACCTCATCTTCCCTCAGTATATGTCTTACTTACCCTAGTCCATCCCACTCTTCTCCAGTCCATATACCACTCACCTCAGTCCAACTAAATCATACTAAGCTCCCTCTAAACCAGCCAAACTAATTTCAGCTTCTCCATTACATGTTATATTCATCCTAGCCCGTTTATAGTCTATCCCAGTATTCTCCATCCCATTTCCTACTCATTTCAATCCGACTAAACCATTCCGATCTCATCCAGACCAATCTATATTCATTTCAGCATAGTTACTCTACTCCATCCTATCCCAGTCCGTGTCCAACTTAAATCCGCCTTTCTCAATTAATGTTACCTAAACTCAACTAGTCTATTCCCACCTTTCCTGAGTCTAGTTACTGTTTATTGCAGCTCACATTGTCTCCTCCAGCTCTCCCCAATACAGTCATACTCGTTCTCTGATATTCAAAACTCACCCCAGCCATAGTTAGTCAAGTGCAGTCCAGTCACACTTAGCGAAATGTATCCTGTAATCAGTCCAGTTTAATTGTATGTTTCAACAAGCCCAAATATTATCCATTTCTGATTAAATTCGCCCATTTCAGGTCAATTTCAGTTTATTGAAGCTCAGAATATGATTCATCCAGTCTAACACTGTCATAAACTCCTTCTCTTTCCGGATTTTCCTTGTTTCTTGCGTCCGTCAAGGTTGGCTCGGCTCACGCCCTCACGCATGCATCGAAATTCCGTATTCCGTAGCTATGTTTTCTTTTTACGTTCCCACTAACATGCTAAAGAGCTCAGTTTCCCCAAGAGAGCACCACTACTGCTCGTTTTCTTTAGTTCAATTTGGCAGTTTTCTATAATCCGTGTGAAATTAATGTCTTTATTATAGGGAGAAATTATATTGTTGCTCTGACCTAGACAGCTAAGTCTCCCAGTACACCACCGGTATTCCTCGTTTTCGTTGATTTAATCTGGCGATTTTCTATAATCCGTGAGAAATTAATTTATTCTTTATTGCAAGCACAGGAGAAAATTACATTACTGATCTCATTTGGTAAAGAGTTAAGTCTCCCTTTCTGACGCCCTTGTTTTTCGTTTTCCTTTGTTTAATCCGCCAATTTTCTTTCGTCAATCAATTACAGTATATTTTGTGAACGGGATTGAAGTAGTTATGGTCATGAACTTCAGAACACAAATCTCTGTACCTGTGATTCCTTTGCTGACCTTACCTGACCTCACGTGACCTAGAGTAGCGGTAGAATGGTTAGCAAGGTCATATCATAGTCACACAACACTCCCTCATTATGACGTCAGTAGAAAGAGACTCCCTAAGCTCCCCAGTTTATATATATATATATATATATATATATATATATATATATATATATATATATATATATATATATATATATATATATATATATATATATATATCCATTAGATTTGTTACTGTCATTTCCAACCTTGTGATCTCAATTTTCTTGTGTAGATGTTGTTGGGAAAAGGAGTTTACACTTGTAGTTTACACACACACACACACACACACACACACACATACACACGCGCACACACACACACACACACACACACACACACACGCACACGTAAGAGTATATTGTAGTTGTATACAATCAAAACGAAGTGTGTACCTGCTTCTACTTATAAGACTCATAACGTAGGAAAGGTAACGATACTTAGACAAACCGTAACCTCAACTTCTCTCAATGTCACCCTCAAAAGCCTTTCCTTCATTAACAGTATACCGAGTAGCGCGTGACTAGCTGATACTTGTGACGTCACCTGAAGTCTACTTATTTATTGGCTGGCACTTGATGACGTCACAAGTACTATCAGTCTTATAGATCGAAAAGTTACCAGTAGTTTTAAACACTTCAGCACTTTTTTTTTTTTCTGGATGGAAATATTGATGTTTACGAGAAAGGGCGAGGTAATTGATGTTAGTGAGGCAGGAATAGACATAATAGACATTTATTACATCATAAGGACGTAGATTTAACTTAGATTTAGCCTCGTGTAGATGATTACGTAGTCAAGTAGTTAACTAAATGGTCGTTGAAGAATTTTATAATAGTTGTCCAATCACCTCCACCCATCCTGTGACGTCATCCACGATCTGCTCGGTGATTGGTCCAGCCAGGCAATCAGCTGAACGTGTGTCCGAGGGCAAGATAGTGATATATTTTCGTATCGTAGCGTTGACAGAATCTCGCCCTATAAAGTATTATTTTCGCAAAGGGGTTAAAAGAGGTGGAGATTCTTGTGTTTTTGAGTAGGTAATGTGGGTTTTGTGGGTGATTCTATGGAGGGTATCATTTTTTTTTTATGACACTAACTGACTGACTAGCTGACTGATTGGTTGACTGACTGAATGAATGAATAATTGACTGACTGAATGACGTTTTTTTTTTGTAACTGGTTGTGAATATAAAAGGTAATTAGTGTTTTTTGATGGCTGACTGACGCATTGACGGACTGAATGACAAATTTCTCGCAAGTGATAATATGAAAACAACCCGATTTTGTTGATTTGACGAACTGACTGACTGAAATGACTGGCGCACTCAATGACATGAGTAACTGGTTGATGACGTGACTGACTAACGAACTAAATGAACGACAGATTTTTCTCAAGTGTTATTATGAAAATTAACGTGTTTTTGCTGATCTGACGAATTGACAGACTATAATGATTGGCGTCCTCAGTGACATGACTAACTGGTTGACGATTTGCCTCAACCATCCATGACTGACTTCCCAAAGCTTGCCAGACACTCGTATCGGCTGACACCTCACACTTCTCCCGCTGCGTCCCTCCCTCGCACTCCAGGCTGACACTTTACTTATAACATTCAGTTCCTCTTTGAAAAACTCATTTGTAACACTTCATAAGTTTGTGACACCCTTCAGTTCACACACACACACACACACACACACACACACACACACACACACACACACACACACACACAAAGACGGTGCTTTTTATAAGAATTCCAGCTTTTTTCCATCAATTTCACTTTTTAAGGTTGTTTTTTCATAAGCGTTATCGAAAGGGAACGACGAAGAAAATTAGTAAATTAGTAGAACTGAGCGAAATATAACGAGTTAATTACTTCTGATTCTTTGTAATTATGTAATTCATATGTGCGTTTTCTTTTTCTTATTTATATTTCAATTCCTTTTGTCTGCCTTTCATATAATTTGTGCTATGGGTATCATGAACACACACACACACACACACACACACACACACACACACACACACACACACACACACCAGTATTCAAGATCAGGCCGAGAGTGCCAAAAAATAAGATTTAAATGTAATTAGTACAAAATATGAAGCGTTTTTCCGATAATTTCCTTAAAACATTTACTCGCGTTTCAAGATTCCTCCCTTATTAAAGAACAATCTTTAACCCTCTTCCCTAAAAAAAAAAAAAGACATGCACATTATATACCAAACTATTGAAATAACCACTCAGTGTCCAGTTGGAGAAGAAAAATATATATTATCAATGGAAACACTGGGATCACCACAATGCAATGTTATTATTATATATATTTTTCCACGTTTTCGTCATTCAAAGTTATATTATATTAAAAACACCGTAAAAAAATATAAAAAAAAAAGAACAAGTGTCGGTTTAAGGATGTTAATTAATCGCTACTCTTTCCTGTAGTAGCCCGTCAGTCCTTCCTAAGCAGTAGTTAAGTTCATGTTGATACTCGTAGAAAAATGTAGTAAGTAAATAAAAAGTACATAAGTAGCGAGGTTATAAGTGTTTCTCTCGGCTGTGTGACGCAAAGAAAACGCCATGTGTCAGTTTAATCTGTCGTGGTTGTCTGTGACGTAACCTTGTGGATTTTTCTCTACACCTCTCCTTACCTGAGCGGCGAGCAGGTGACCAGGACCCGTTAATTAGTCACGAGTGGTCAGGTCAGATTAGGTTACGACTGGATGAGGTCACACCACTTAAAGACCAATTAAGCATCATTTAATTTACTTCACCCAAAATTATTGTGACTATTATAACATTAAGTTTAAAGGTTACTCGCGTCATGACCTCATACACTCTTGACCTTTGGATTTTTGATGACCTCGACACGTCACTCTCCCCGTTACCTCGTCACGTGGCGCAGGTAAGCCGAGGTCGTGGTGATGGTAGTCGTAATGCTATTCTTAATATGCCTTATTATATTCAGGTGACGAGAGAGAGAGAGAGAGAGAGAGAGAGAGAGAGAGAGAGAGAGAGAGAGAGAGAGAGAGAGAGAGAGAGAGTCTAATCAAAGAGAGAAGGTGTAATTCCAGGTGTGTGTGTGTGTGTGTGTGTGTGTGTGTGTGGTGACGTATGCACATGTTATCACTTTACCAGATGGACAAAAAAAAAAAAAATAATAAATAAAAAAAAATAAAGGGTAAAGAAGGTGCGTGTGAGTGAGTCCTGAAGATGGTTCGTTTGTTCGTCTCGACTTTCTCCCCCAGGAACAACAACAGCCAGTCTTTACCCGAGGACGGTCATTGCTGCGGTTCACTATTGTTACTGTTGTTAAGAGACTTGTTTCTTTACTACTACATATTTTTTTTTTTTTCATAGATTTCTCAAGTTACGATATGGTTTGTCGCTTTAGTTTAATCTTTATTTATTTATTTTTTTTAGTTTTAAGTAGTAGTATTAGTGACAAATATAAGACACGTGTTACCTGTTGTCGAAGTACGTGTTGTTTAGTTAATACTTGAATTTTTAATAGTTTTCTTAAATCATAATATGATTTTTCGTCTTCGTTTTAATATGTGATCGATGTTTAATGGACGCACACGTCATCTATCATTAAAATATCTGTTCTTTTGCTACTATTATAATTCACGTGCTTTTTCTCAAGTTACAACATGATTTCTGATCTTGATGTAACAAGTAACTGATCTTTGCTAGTATTACTTATGCCAAACAAACACATGTGTTGTTGAAATACCTGTTGTTTTAGTTCTCCTTCAATCCCTGTGTTTTTTTTTTTTTTTTTACGTTGCTATATAATTTCTAATCTTAATTTAACAAGTGTCTGAGTTTTACTATTATTATGTGTGCCGAGCTGAGACACAGGAGTTACCTTGTGCTCTGCTTACCTGTCACGTGCGCAATTTCAAGAATATTGTGTCACCTAATGTGTTTAATTTTTACTGTTGATATTATTATTATTGGTATGATTTTAAATAATACCAGTGTTTCTAATTGTTATTATCCACACTATGATTACAGTCTCGCCTCATCAGTATTATCTTAACTACCGTAATTCATTCTGGTTGTTAGAATATCAATGTTCAATTGATTTCTAGTTTAAAATCCGTGTTACTATTATAACTACTTGCAATATGATTACAGCTTTGCCTCATCAGTATTATCCCAGTGAGGGTAACTATTTTCTTCTCATTGTTAAGTAATATTATATAGTCATTATTTCTTCCTGTTAAGTATTTTCTTAGTTCTTATGTTCCTGGCATTACTATCATTAACGTTTATTGTTGGATTTGTGTCTTTCTCAATTATAACTTATTTCTCCTTGTAATGAATTAATAAATACTTTCCCTAGTTCAATATTTTTTTTTTTTGTATTGGTATTAATTACTAACTTGTATCTATCTAATTTGCTATTTTCACATCCACTGTGTTATTCTCACATATTTGAATATTTGTATGCCCTCATCTATCCCCTTTCCTATTTAATACACATTGTCATTCTTTTTAATGCTTGTAATCTTGTTTGTTATCGATCTCTTCAAATTTTGTTTTCTTTCCTCCCTTAATTTTCATACTCAGAAACATGTCATTTGTGTAGGTACTTCCCCCTTTACTCTTCAGAATTATGCTTACGATCGATTAATTTTTCCCTTCGTCTCCTTGTCACTCACTATTTATCTCCTCACAATCATCATGTCCTATCTTTTCAATTAATTTCCTCATCTAATAAATCTACCACTTGAAATTATGCTTTCTATTCTCTTTTCTAACTATTCTCCCTAACACTCCCTATTTTCTACTCACAATCATGCAATTTTTATAGCTAACTTCCCTAACTACACTTTCTCCTCCTCATAATCACGTCCGCAACAGTACCCCATTACAATCTTCTCTCCGTGTCCCTCCTTCCTTTTCATAATCACTGGACATCCACTACCTACTTTCTAAGGCTCCCGAGGCTCGTCTTCGCCCACACGACCGTCTTACCACTGGGACTTGTCTTAACTCTTGTACATAGCGGCCAACACTCTCCTCTGTACATATCCTGTCAGCGGCCATCATCCTTTATGTATATATCTCATTAAAAGTCCTGCAGTTGATTCCCCTTCTGTAGTTACTAACCCAGAGAGAGAGAGAGAGAGAGAGAGAGAGAGAGAGAGAGAGAGAGAGAGAGAGAGAGAGAGAGAGAGAGAGAGAGAGAGAGAGAGAGAGAGAGAGTCATCGCTATCAGTTCTCGTAGGTAAGTATCTTGTTTTCTTTCTGCAATTTAAATGTGTGATAAAAATCTTGAAGCATTTATCACATTTGCGACACTCGTTTTTGTTCGTATGATCATATTTAGTCTATTCTTGCCCTGTTCCATTTGATTTTTCCCTAAAATGGGCTAAACTATCAATGACATATTAAATCAAATTTATTATCCTCCCGCATCTTTGAAAGCTAAAAATTTAAATGATTGACACTCAGTTTTCTAATACTTTTTTCCTCCGTCAGCTCGTGGTGGTCTGGTCTCGCCTTCAAGAGGGAGACAGGGAGAGGGAGAGGATACCACCTGCTTATTGCTTCCATTACCTGCCGGAGATGATGGCCTCCCTCGCCACCTCCCTCGGGTCTGCGTCAGGAATCTCTATTTTTATACTCGGTTCACTTGGAAACTTGCAGCTGAAGTTTTGCAAAGTTTTGAAACGCGGTAATTGGGAGTCTGTCACGATGCGAAACTTGGCGAGGCTTCACTTGAAAGGTTCGAGTGAGGGAGCGAAGGAACGTGCGTGTTGTTGTGTCTCGAGGCTTCGTGTGGCAAATGATTACCTAAAATCAATGTGTCTGTTTTTCTTTGACATATAAAAGAAAATACTAACATTTTGTGGTGTAAAGCAAAATAATATCCATTTCATGGACAATTCTTTCCTCCTCCCGCCAATGACTGAGAGAATCTTTAACACTTAACAAGCGGCTTCGAGCTCGTCTTGATGTTGCGTGGGAGGAGGAAGCCTGAAGGAAGAGATGAAGGCATGAGAGAGGGAGCCAGGAAGGGCGCTATCAATACAGAAGGAGACGTCGTTGAGTGAAGGTATGTGGGGGGGTTTGAGAAAGAAGCGCTTGCAGAGATAGGTGGTGATACGACGATACATAGACGGTGTTTGAGGTAATCTCTTTGCGAGGTGTTAAGACGAATGTAGATGTTTGCCTCGAGTGGTTTTGTTAAGCGAATCCCTAGGTGTGACAATGTTAATGACGGTATGTGTGTCATGTTGTAATCTGTGGGAATTCGAATGTGTGGTGTGACCCTGAAAGTTATATGAATTTGGATGTTGTAAGTACTGCTCTTTTGCAGGAAACCCGACACCAGGACAAGACTACGTCGCAAAGAAGATTACGTGGTAGAAATTCTCTCTTGCAGGGAACCCGACACCAGGACAAGAGTACGTCGCAGAGAAGACTACGTGGCAGAAATTCCAAGACAAGACTACTTTACAGCGAAGACTACGAGGCAGAAATTCTAGACTGCAGTTTTAGACTATCCAGCTGAATAAGTTGTATCGTAATATCTAGGGAGCTTTGAGTGGATGCTGACACGAGGCCAACTGAGCACTGGCTTCATCGGCGGAATGGAAGACTAATTTCCAAGACAGGTGATTTGAGGGTTCTTATTTCTAAGGCAGTTGATTTGAGGGTTCTAAGTTAAAATAGAGTATTTTCTGTGTATGCCTTAACATCGCTATACGTTTGGTAAGGAAGATATTAATGACCTATATAGGAGCCACATTTAAGTGATAAGGAAAATATTAATGACCTATAATAGAAAGGAGCCACATGTAAGTGATGGCAAACTAGTTCAGTTGTAGGATTACTTGAAATGTTTGACTGGTGGAACTTGTCAATATTATTTATGTAAATTAATGCTTTTTTCTTTTTACAGAGAAATTAATGTTTTTTCTCTTTACAGAAACAATGCAAAAACAAAAATGCACGTGTGGCGGAGATAAGTTGTCGACAACGAAGTCGTCCCTGCTTGTTTGAACTTCTGTTCCCAATGTGTTCCCATTACTACGTGGAATGCCTCACCCATCAAACTTGGGTGTCAGCTGTTTGCGGATTCCAAGCAGTGTCTGTTCTAATAAATAGCCAGAGACTCAAAAAATTTTGTTTCATTTTATTTATTTATTATTTTTCATCTATTTATTTATGTTTTGAGACCAGACAATTATTGCATTTCCTTCTTCCGGACGCTCTTCTAGGTATGAAATTTGCATGATTTTTTTTCTCGCCGCTTTTTTTTTTTTTTTTTTCCCCCGTCTTGATTATTTCATGATTTCCCCCCGCTTGATTTCCTCTCCTACGTCGTCACATTTCGTGGTTAAATTGTGATCTCTGAGAAGAAGAATCATATCACGCAACAATAGATCTATTATTATCCTCAGACTAGTCGCCCACAGTGATGGCTGCTGCTTCACAATCGCTGAACTAGACCTCAAAACTCTGCCTTACCCATTGTAGCATGAAAACTTATCATGCGCCACTCCGCTCTCCGCACCACACTCAAGGTCACCCACCCCGCTGCTGCTATCATCAGTTATCCATCTCCGCCACTCACGTTTTCACATCCGTTGTCTCTATGGTTAGTCAGCACGTCGCGGCGGAGGTGGTTGCTTCCCGACTAATGCGCCACCAGTCGGGAACATATCGCCGGTGAGGGAGGTAAAAACCTGACACGTAGGAAGACGACATATAGACCCAGTGGTTTGCTGGATTCTAGTAAGTTAAATTGATCGTAAGCAACGTATTTTATTTTATTATTTTTTTTCGTGGTTAACCTGTTTAGTTCAGTAACTTGACATTAAGGTAAAATTCGTTACTGAATGGAGGTTGTCCGTCTCTTCTCGCCTCCAGACAGCTGCTGGCAAATGGCAACGTCACACCAGGTGAGATATGGAGGATGAAGATAATTTTTTTGTGAATTCCCAAATTATATAAGCTTTATATTTATAAAATTTCATATAAGCTTTATTATATTTATAAAATTAAATTAATTTCTGCGTCATTGATCATCAATGAGGGGCGGGGAGGAGTGAATGAAAGATGAGATTGTAGGCAAACAGCGCCTACAATCTAAAGTTAACAAATCCATGACCCAGCAATGTGCTAGGAATGTTGTGCACGCGAAATGAGACATTTCTTCAGTAAATTAGGTTCCTCTCCAGTAAACTTTGTTATGAAGAAAATGGCGCTGCTCACCTCACACCTCTCCCTCTCGGGTCTTCAAGGGGCTCCCACATCCCCACTCGCGTCCTTCACATCCCTTCTATACATAAATGGTTGTATTCCTTCACACAAGCACATTTGCATACGGAACATTGACAGCGATACAAAGGTTTGTCCTCATAAGGCCACGTTTTCTGATTCGCGTTTCGGAGCATCCATCCATATAAAAGAAAATTGAAAAATTTTTAGGGTAGACAAATCTATATAACACATTGATGCAGGATTCAAGCCAGTCACTGAGGAAACACCGGAAATCTGTTGCTAGAAAAAGCCCATGTTACTAACGCTGTTATTGATTGTGTGTACTTGAAGGCGAAACAGGCTCCTGCTTCGGGCAGGAGGGGAGAAGGGCGCCCAGTGTCCTGCCACCACCACGCCACGAAAGATGCCTTCGGTGAATGAATCGACGCCGCTTCTGAGGAACCCTCACCAGAAGCCTCTGCCACGCCGCAGGTCCGCCATCTCCCGCGCCCTGTCCCTGGTGACGGTGGAGCCCGCGCTTTTCCTGGAGGCGATGGCGTACGGTGTGAACGAGAACCTGCTCACCAACCTGACGGTGGACAAATTGTGCTCCGTGCACTTCGGCTTTGACGCGGAAACTTGCCGCAACCTGGACGCCGGCAACCACACGACGCAGCAGGACCAGGTGCAGCGCCTGGCCTCAGACTACAACATGTACACCCACTGGGTGGAGTACATACCCGCCCTCTTCACCAACCTGCTCCTCGGCTCCCTGGGGGATGCCCATGGCCGCCGCCTGCCTGTGCTCTTGACCTTCACCGGCCACCTGCTGATGGCAGCCTGCTACCTGGCCAACGCGTACTGGTGGCGCCTGCCCGTGCCGCTGATCTGCCTGTCCGCGCTGCCCATGGGATTGTTCGGCGGCCATATCGGCGTTGGAAACGCCGTCAACGCCTACCTGAGCGCCTCGTCGGGAACGCGGTCCCGCACCACCTCGCTCTCCTCCGTGGAGTGGGTCAAGTACGCCGCACAACCCCTGGGGATCTACGCATCATCTCTACTGTACTCCCGTGGCGGCTACTTGCTGGCCTTCGGCTTCTACGTGCTGCTGCTGCTGGCGGGCGTGCTGTATCTGCTGATGTGTGTCGGAGAGCCACCCACCGCCATTGAGGCGCGCGGCTCATCCACTCGTGACGGCATAAAGGTGGGCGTGGCGGCTCACATAAAATACACGTTAGCAGTTCCAATGAAAATCCGCCGCAGCGGACGTAGCGGTGTGTTGGTGGCGGCGTATGCGGTGGTGCTACTGCTGTGGAGCTTCGCTAGAGGTGGGTGGGGATGCGACACGTTCACTTAGTGAAGTATTTCACCGTCACATTATGGTATAGTTTGCACAACAAATATTTCTGTATCAGTGACCAACTGTTTACTTGTCCCTCCTTTCCGCCGACAGAGAGCAGTGCTCAGTTCTTCCTTTACGAGCGAAAGTTGTTCGGGTGGCAGCTGCAACAGTACACAAACTGGCTGGTGTTCAGCTATTTCGTGAAGACAGCGGGTAAGACACGCCCTCACACGTCTCCTCCTTAAACACTAAAAAAATTTTCATTGGTTTCCTTCTTTCGGTTGTACCCTGACCGTACATCAGTCCTCTGTCACAGTCATCATGTCCTTTTCTCTTCCACTGTTCTCACTCGTACCCCTTACCGCCTGTCCAGGGCTTCTGCTGGTGGTGCCGGTCTACAGCTACTACCTGGGAGTGCAGGACGCCATGCTGGGCTTCATCGGTGGCATCTCCATGATATTCTACTACACCGTGTTTGCCACCGCGCCGGAGCCTTGGGTCCTCTACGCTGGTAAGGCGGCTGGGGCCACAATGTCAGTATATCATCTCATGAGCTTAACTGTCGTTCTGAATGTTCTATATCCATGTCTTGCCGACAGCTGCCGTGTTGTCCCTGTGCAGCGCCGTCCCCGCAGTGACCTCCCGTGGCGCCGTCTCCAAGGCTGTGGCCGCCAACGACTTCGGTGCAGTCTTTGCCTTCCTGTCGCTGCTGGAGTGCCTGGTGCTGTTGCTTGGCACGCCTTTCTACACCTTCGTTTACAACCTGACACTGGACATCTTCCCGGGGACGTTGTACCTCGTGATGGCTGGCGTGGGAGTGGTCGTGTGTTGCATTCACGTGTGAGTTTCCTGAAAGTTCCGTCCTTATTAGTCACCCATAACAGAGTGAATAAGATGTGATTGTGTTGGGTGAGTAACTATACGATTTGTAATCCCTTCATCGTAAATATCATGCTTAACTTTATAGATCCTCTAACGCACATCTTGAATACAACGAAACTTGACTCCTACTGAAAGAATGACTGTTGTCCTTTTCTGTCTTATGTAAGAGAGGCTTTGGTCAAGGGCAACAGAAAAAAATTATCTGAGTTAAAGTGGCGGTGGTACAAAGAGGCGCTTCTTGTACCTATAACATACCCATCAAGATAGAATTTATAACAGTCTGTCCTTGGCCTCTCTGCTAACACTGTTCCTCTACAGGTGGCTCCTCACTAACTTTGATGAGAACTACAGCAGAGGAAAGTAGTCCAGGAGGTGTCTATCCCTTCACCACCATCACCACTATCATCACCGTCACTACCATCACCACTACCATCACCACCGCCATCATCACCACCAGGAAGACGAAGGCGGGACGCACCGGCTCGTGACAGACAGCCAGACAGTCAGGCACACAGACAACCAGCTAAAGCGTGTATATCAAATAAAAAAACACCGAATAACGACAAACCTTAAATAATGGAGGATATAAAAACTGTATAAAACAACGCAATGCAAATAAAATATAAACACAAACGCACCACATCCAACACGTGTTATTTCTCCTCCACATCCACAGTGAAACAAAAATCCAAATAATAACTGAAGGCAAAACCAGCAGGAAAAAAACACGAGAGACTGGGGCGGCACCACAGAAAACCCACATTAACACACACCCTCGATCATGAACAATGAAACAAAACACAGAAATCGACCAGACCAGAGAAAAGTATAATGAAAACCACCACTTGTAGTAGACGTAGCATATTAATAGTAGTATCCTGTAGCAGTAGTAGTAGTAGTATAAGTAGCAATAGAGGAGCTTAAAAGTATACAGTACCATGAGTTTGATAAAAGACATCAACACATCACTGATAATTTATGATGTCAATAGCAATTTCCTGTATGTGGCGCCGCGGCTGGGACGGGGCGCCAGGTAATGGATTTATGAGCACACCTGTCTGTCACCCATTGAACGGAGCACCTGCACGTGTAAATATTAATAATGGCACCCGAGATACTCAATAATGATGGATATGGAGTAATAATATGAACAGGAAGGAGGAAAGGAGGAACGCGGATGAGAAGGAAGACTTGGATGAAAAGAGATATAGATGATGTGTTAAGGTTGGTTGATTGATTAAAGGTATATAAATAAGAATGAGAAAGGAAATGTGGAAAATAGGGATGAAAACAGGAGGATAATAGATACAGGAAGAGAAAAGGAAATGGAGGTGGAAAATGGGGGTGAAAGAAATAGGAAGATAATAGATGAGGAAAGATAAATAAGTACAGAAGGGAAATAAGAGAAATAAGGAAAAGAATTTGTACTACTTTTTACTACAACAACAACAATTACTGCTACTACTACTTCTACTACTATATAGGAGTGTAATAAATAAGACAAAAGATATAAATAAGCACAGAAGGAAAGTAAAGAAAATGAGAAGAAAAAGGAACACAATGCTGTTTATGCTGCTGCTACTACATCCTCCACCACCACCACCACCACCCACAACCAGCCACCAGTACCACCAACCAAACACACCCACCCATCACCAACAACACACTCGCTCCATTACATCACAGCCCTCCAGGGAACACATCTACAGCCACATTTACTCTACATGGCCCCGTCTTTACAGAGCAGCGCCGAGTATTGTGCTCAGAACAGTACATTACTTACAGCAAGAGAGAGACAGGTAAGGCGCAGCGTCCTCACTGGCCAGGTGTATAAGGGAAGTACATTTATATATATATATTTTTTTTTTCTAGAGAGGGGATGGGTACACAAAAAAGGACGAGGAATACGAGCACATAGGAGGCAGAAAGCTACACAGGAATGCATAGGAAGAAAAGAGAATAATACTAGGAGGATTTTAGCGGTGCGTTGTGAAGGTTATTTCTTAAACTATGTAGTACTGTTGGTGGGGTGGTGGTGGTGCTGGCACTAAAACTACTACTACTCTACTACTACCGTTATTATTGATGTAATTACTATGATTACTGTTGCTAAAATTACTATACTGCTTCTGCTACTACTACCACCACTAAAATTACCACTAACCCTACTGCTACTAAAATTACCATACTGTTACTACCGCTACTGTCATTACAAATACTACTACTACTTGTACCACTATTAATATTACTACAGTCGCTACCATAACCACTACCACCACTACAACCAAAACTACGTACGGGAAGTAGATAAGGAAGAGGAAGAGGGAGAAAGGAGCAGCGATAAGGACTTAGAAGACAACGATGATGATAACGATAATTGAAAGGGTGAAAGAGAATCACAATAAGGAGCGGGTGAGGAGGAGACAACGAGGACGAGAACTATCAACAGGAGGAAGGTTAAAACGATCAGGAAGTGGAACAAGAGAGGGAGAAATGAGGGTTTATGATAACAAAGGAAAAACGAAACAAAAACGATGATAAAGGGGAAGATATAAAGACAACAATAAGGGTGGTGGTGGTGGTGGTTCTCTCTCTCTCTCTCTCTCTCTCTCTCTCTCTCTCTCTTAGCAATTAAGGATAACAGTGTAAATCTCAACACGTTTATAGAAAAATATGCACCTTTTTTTTTCAGTTTAATCTCGTTCGTGTTTGAATTACGAAGATAATTACGCACAATAAAATATGAAAAAGAAGAGAAAAAAAAGGTAGAGTTTGTAAGAATGATCGTGAGCCTGAATAAAGATTTGGTATTTATTGATAATTAAGCCTGATATAGAAATAATATTCAGTGACTTAACGAACTGATTACACACACACACACACACACACACATTCATTCGGATTATTAGTTACCAATCTACAACACACACACTCCAGGCACGGCATACAAATATATCAACACTTTTAACACTCACTCGTACCCACACTCATACTCAATCACTCACTCACTAACTCACCTAGGCAGTTGTGTTAGCTTTCCTCTCTTCCCACTACAAAAAACAACACCAACTTGGCTACTCTTCTTCCTTCTGCTCCTCTTCCTCCTTCAAATACCTACACTACACTCACTCACTTCAAATACCTACACTCCCTCACTCATATTCATACTCACTCACTCACCGTCTTAGTCTTCATTACGTGTAGTCACAGCTTTCCTCTCTTCTCACTCCTAAAACACTGCACCCAGATAGCTAAGTAGTCTCCTCCTCCTCCTCTTCCTCCTCAGGTCTAGACACTGCTAAATGGTTCACTTTGTCTTCATGAACCGCAGTCAGAAAACACTAAGGTAATCTAGACCCACATGAACCGCCATCAAAATAACGAGCCAGAACTTAACTCAAATAGTTCTCTTCTCCCGCACTACATTTTTTTTTCCTTTTGTATCTATTTACTTTATTTTTTTGAGGGGTGAGATAATGTTGAGAGTTGTTTCGTTGTGATTAAGATGAAGATTCTTTACCGAGTGTGTTATTGTCATTTGTCTTCCTCCTCTCCTTCTCTGCATGAATGTTACCGACCAATCACCGTCATGAACTCCCTACACCGACCCCAAGATTTACAGCAGTTCTATTTCGAGCTTAAAAAAAAAAAAAAAAAATGGATACATGTATAAAAGTTCATATTTTTTTTTTATGAAGCTCCAATTTGTGCGAGTGAAGCTTCGAACAGTAATGAAACGCTGCTTTGTTTGTAAGGTCTAGAGGAAGAGGAGGAGGAGATGACTGACATTGATGGTGAATGATATGTCTCGCCTGCTCGCTAACACACACACACACACACACACACACACACACGATCACAAGCCCATGAGTCGCTTTATGACATCAAACGTCTCGCTAACAACACGTTACCACCACCACCACCACCACCACCCCCACCACCACCACCACCATTACCTCCCCACCATCACCAACACTGCTTGACGGAGATGAAAGCAAGACGGGGAAGGTAAAGTAAGGGAGGAGGATAGAAGGGAGGAAGAGAAAGGGTGAGAGAGAGATAGATGTGAAGACTTAAGAGAAGGTAGAAAAGGATGGGTAAGAGGAAAAGTGATGAAAGGAGGGTGAGGAAGGTAAAAAGAGGATGATGATGGAGGGATAAGAGGAACAAAAAAGAGGGAGCAGGAGGAGGAGAAGGAGTTGTTTTAGAAGACAGGAGAGGGAAGGTAAGGGAGAGAAGATAGTCAGAAGATGGAGAAAGAAAGAGAAAGAAGGGAAGATATGTGAGAGATTACTTAGAAAATTGAGGAGGGACGGTAAGAGAGAAGCTGGGGAGAGGAACAAGGAAGAGAGAACTGAAGAGAAACTGAAGAGAAAGAAGTAAGCAAGAGAGAAGCCGGGGAGAGAAGTGAGCAAGGAAGAGGAAGCTGAAGGAAGGCTGGGAAGAGGAGAGGAAGTCAAGAAGAAGCTATGGAGAGACTGGGGAGATAGAAGCAAGCGAGGAGGAGCTGGGGAGGGAGGAAAGCAAACAAAAAGAAGCTTGAGAGAGACTGGAGAGATGACCAAACTGGGGAGAGGCGAGAAGAAAGCTAGTAGGAGCTGCAGAGACCGGGGAGATAGAAGCAAGGAGTGGGGAGAGGAAAAAGCTAGTAATGAGGGAACCAGTAGGGAGTAACTTACCACCCATCTCCCCCACCATTCCCTTCCTGCACTCCGTAAAAGGGGCGGGTGGTTCGTGGTGCGGCGCTAACATTTTTCACCCCCACTCGGCGCCATTAGGTCAAACGCCCCGGGAGGCTTGTAATCCTTAATCGATGGTTTACCAATAACGACTCAGCTCCTCCCCTCGTGGCCCAACAAGAGAATGGATGGTCCCGGCCTAAGGAGGGCATGCTGCAGCCGAGAGTATACGTATTAGAAGGATGAGCATGGATGGATTTGCTTTGATTGTAATGGATGTACTGGGGTGTTGTTGTCGTGTAGTGTGGTGTTGGTGGGTTTGTTTTGCTGTCATCACCATATTCGGCAGTCTCTCTGTTACTTTGTCATGATTACGGCATCGCCACCACCATCATCACTACCATCACCATCCCTCTGTGACTAATACAGCATCTCCACCGCTACCATTCTATCACTATTACAGCACCATCACTACCTTCTGTCACCACTGTACTATCACTACCATCACATCACCACATGCTCAGTGCCACCACAAACACAAACTCAGTGTCACCATTTTCCCACCACCGCCACCATCACCACCACCACTAAGATGATGTTTACACGCTTATTAACCTTCGCTTCACGTCTCCTTTCAACTCTGTCAAGATAAACACTGGAGATCGTGTGTGTGGCTTCTAATCCTTTCAACAGGTGATCAAATCCTCTCTTGTTCAACCCTTCAGTTTCTGTGATCCCTCTTCCTCCTTCCTCACTTTTCTATCTTCGTTTTTCTTCTCTTCCTCCTCTCGTCTTGCATTTAATATTATAAGATGCGGAAACTGAAATATTTATTCGTAAGTCTTAAGAATGCAGCTTTTTTGTCGTATTTCTATTGCTATTACTACCAGAGAGAGAGAGAGAGAGAGAGAGAGAGAGAGAGAGAGAGAGAGAGAGAGAGAGAGAGAGAACGCAGAGGCAGTAAGACAATTCCTTTGACGATAACACTCACTCTTTTTTTCGCGGAGGGCGTGTCCCGGTGAGAGAGAGAGAACAAAAGAGACTAAAAATAGACAAAAAGAGAAGAAAAGCGAAACAAGGGAAGTGGAGAGCAGAAGCCACGGCAAACTACACGGAAAAAAAAAGAAAGATAGAGAGAGAAAAAATACGGTGAAAGTGAGGGAGGGGAATGATGAAAGGTAAATGCGATGGAGTTAAGAGAGACGGAACGGAAGGAAAAGAAAAAAAAAGGGAGAAGGATGGAGTTACGAAGGATGTAATGTGAGTTAGTAGGACGCTGCAGGATCACCAGGCAGGATCCCGTAGGACTTTTGTGTGGGATAAGTGAGTTACTCGAGGCAGCAGCAGTGAACGTTGTACAGATGACTAGACGTGCTGCCTCTCTCTCTCTCTCTCTCTCTCTCTCTCTCTCTCTCTCTCTCTCTCTCTCTCTCTCTCTCTCTCCTCTCTCTCTCTCTCATTTTCTGTGTTGGTTTGTGTTTGTTTTCTGGGTCAGGTTTTCTATTTTTTTGTCTCTTGTGGTTTGTTTTTGGTCTCTCTCTCTCTCTCTCTCTCTCTCTCTCTCTCTCTCTCTCTCTCTCTCTCTCTCTCTCTCTCTCTCTCTCTCTCTCTCTCTCTCTCTCTCATTCGTTCCTTTCCTCCATCATCCCATCCGCCTCATCTCTCTCTCTCTCTCTCTCTCTCTCTCTCTCTCTCTCTCTCTCTCTCTCTCTCTCTCGTCACTGCGGAAGAAAAGTTAAACTAAGCTGGAAAGAAATAAAAAAAAAATAGAAAGCAGATACTATTTTATTAACACCACTTAGCTGGATGAGAGAGGAAAATTATAATGACACGGAGTAAACAACAACAACAACAACAACAACAACAACAACAACAACAACAACAACAGCAACAACACTACCACAGCAACAACAAAAGTTAAACCTCCCACTAGAACTTTACCTTAAAGCCACAAAATCACTGCAAAATGGAATGCATGAGTCAAGAACTTAAATATTCAAAGATCAACAAAAAAATATGCCTTTCATGAACCCCTGTAGCTCCTCGGCTTGTGCGCTTGTCTCAGATCCTAGTGGTTCCTGATTCGATACCTGGAGAGGAGTGGATGAATGTGGTGTGTGAAGGAGGAAGAAGAGGAGGAGGAGGAGAAGGAAGTGGGGATATATGACAGCAACGACTAAGAATAAGAATAAGAAGGAGTATGACAATGATGGCGACGAAGGATGAGGAGGAGGAAGAGGAGGAGCAGTAGGAACAGAGAAACAAGGAAGAAGCAAAAGAAAAGGAAGTAAAGATTGATATTGAATAATGGATTAAATGACTGACTGACTGACTTACTGCAAGTGACTTAAGCCGTCACAACAATAAGGTGACATGATACTAAAAAGAAAACAAAGGAAAAAAAAACACCAAAAAACACTACAAAATCATATAAAAAACACGAATTTAAATCCAGATCACAACTTATCTTCCTCCTTCCAAGACAACGAGGCAGACAGAGACAAAAGGGAAAGGAAGAGGACAAAAAAAAAAAAAAAAAGAGAAGAGAAAAAAATAGAGGAATGTCAAAGTACAGAAAAAAGTGAGGTGGACAAGAATGGGGTGATGGGGAGCAGGGAAGGGGTGATGGGGCGAGGGTGTTGACTGTGGGTGCCATCTATCCCTCTTTATCGGGCTGCAATGGATGGGTGGCCAAGGGTGCTATCTGCAGCTTTATTGCATCCTCAGTCTGTACCGCGAGAGAGAGAGAGAGAGAGAGAGAGAGAGAGAGAGAGAGAGAGAGAGAGAGAGAGAGAGAGAGAGAGAGAGAGAGAGAGAGAGAGAGAGAGGGAAACATTCACAGACAGAGAAACAGAAACACAAACAGGCATGAACACACAGACAAACAAGCTAACAGACAAAAAAATAATTACAAAACATCATGAATAACAAACACACTCACAAACACATAAAAATCGTAAAATAAACACAAACAACGATAAAAAAAATAATAAATACTTGACATTTAACAATATACGACCACCACCACCACCACCACCACTACCACTACCACCACCACTACCACCACCACCACCACCACCACCACCAACACAGCTTTCGTGAGTCGTGCCCGTCCCTCAGCGGCTTCAATGTGGGAAAAATCCGTTGCTACAATATTCCTCGTGATTTATTTGCAACTATTTTTTAAGGCAATGTGGCGCCTGGGAAGAATTACGGACTCATTTGGAGCTCAGAGTTTTTCTCCACAGACTTTCTTTCTAACCCGAGTCCTTTTTTTTTCGGGTCCTTTTTTCCTGTGTCCTTTTTTTCTGGATTTACTTTCCGTTTTGTGTTTTTTCTTTGTCAATCTTTTCTTGATTTTTTTTTCTCTTCTGAACGTTTTTTTTTTTAAGTGGATCCTTTTTTTCTTGAGTTATTATTTTTTTTCTTCAAACGAATTTTTCTCTAATTAATTTCTATTTTGTGAGTATTTTTCTTCCAGTCTTTTCACTAATCTGCTTTGAATTAATAACATTTAAAAAAATTTTCCCTATTCAATGAACATTTGTTTCTTCGAAATTTCTGCATATATTTAGCATAGTATTATGATTTTTTTTTCAAATTTTCCACTCAGAGGAATCATTTTTCCCTTTTTCTTCATATAATATTGTTTTGTTTCACGGGTTCTCTGTACCCAAACACACACACACACACACACACACACACACACACACACACACACACACACACACACACACACACACACACACACAGACACACACACACACTAACCTACCCATCCATCACACGACTTTTCACTTCAAGACTTCCCCCTGAATCACCACAAACTGTAAAAGATTCATATAACCAACATATCACCTTCAGCCGCTCCCTCTTCGCCTTCATCAGTAGCCAGGCAGCCTCCTTTAGGGCTCCAGCTGCCTCCTTCCTGCCCCCGAGACCTGACGCGGCGAGCTTGGGGACTTTTGGGCGATAGTTTTGGGTTGTTTAAGACTTGATGGATTTGTGGATTTGAAACACGTTGGGGGAAAGTCGAGATTCCGTGTCTCGTGGGATTAAGAGGAGTGGTGGTGGTGGTGGCGGTGGTGGCGGTGGTGGTAGTGTTATTATGGTTATTATCTGTGTTATTGTTATTATTATTACTCTTACTATTACTTTTATAGTTATGGGGACATTTCAAAACCTGAGGAGGAGGAGGAGGAGGAGGAGGAGGAGGAGGAGGAGGAGGAGGAGGGGAAAGAGAACGACGGAGGAGGAGTAGGACGATGCAAATGACTAAGAACAAGAACAAGAACTAGGAGGAAACAATACCAAAAAAAAAAAAAAAAAAGAAAAAGAAAAAAAAGACGAACAAAAAAAAAGAAAGAAAAACACAAACAAGAACAAAACTTTAAAATCTTCCTTCATTTCACACACACACACAGACACACACACACACACACACACACATCAAACACCATTCCACACCAACTACACATATCTAAAGACAAACACAACTGACACACAAACACACACACACACATAAACACACACACACACACACACACACACACACACACACACACACACACACATGGAATATATATTGGAAAAAAAAATTCTGCCTGAACCTAACATGATCCCAAAGTTTCCCACATTAATTCGAGTGCACAATATCGCCTTTGCCACACGCGAGGGAGAGAGAAGAGAGAGAGAGGAGAGAGAGTGAGAGAGAGGTAAGAGGTGAAGGAAGGAAAGCAGAGTGAGGGGTATGGAAGGAAAGGGAGAGAGAGAGAGAAGGAGAGAGGAGGAAAGTAAGGCAGAGAATAGAGGATATAGATGGAAAAGGAGAGGAGAGAGAAAGAAGGTGTGAAAGGAGGGAAAGAAAGAGGAAGTGTGAATGAAAAATGTAAATAAAGGGTAAGGAAGAGAGAGGGAAGGGAGAGTAAGGAAAGAGAAAAAAAGAGGGTGAGAGAGGGAGAGGGAGAGTACACGAAAAGAGCAGTCAAAAAAGAGGAAACAAGAAGGGGAAAGGGAGAAAGGAAGAAAGGGAGTAAGGATGTAGGGACGGTGTTAAAGAGAGAGAGAGAGAGAGAGAGAGAGAGAGAGAGAGAGAGAGAGAGAGAGAGAGAGAGAGAGAGAGAGAGAGAGAGAGAGAGAGAGAGAGAGAGAGAGAGAGAGAGAGAGAGAGAGAGAGAGAGGGAGATAAAGGGAGGGGGTCAAGAAATGAGAGGAAGAGAAAAATGAAGTGAAGTGAAAGATGAATAGAGAATAAAGGAAGAAAACTCAGTACCTGTTTGGTGTGAAAAGGAAGAAAGTACGAATAGAAAGAGAGAGAGAGAGAGAGAGAGAGAGAGAGAGAGAGAGAGAGAGAGAGAGAGAGAGAGAGAGAGAGAGAGAGAGAGAGAGAGAGAGAGAGAGTAAGGAGAATGACCATCAGGATTTTAATAATGTGATTCCTATGCTGTAGCTAAAATAAAAGAGGTATTGATCAACTGAATCCAATACAAAAATACTTTACATGCTATACAAAAATTAAAGTGTATTTTTTTTCACTCTCCCACACTCTCAAATTATCAACTCTCATTACCTTCTGTAGTGGTTTTGGCGAATTATGCAAATGAGCCTATAATGAAATTTTTAGGAGCATTACGTACTTAATGAGAGCGAGAGCGAGAGCGAGAGAGAGAGAGAGAGAGAGAGAGAGAGAGAGAGAGAGAGAGAGAGAGAGAGAGAGAAGGTCCTTTAGATAAGCAGACGGCCGTGGAAGGAAGAATATATGGGCTACTGAGTCAGGCTGAGAATATTACCATATTGACTCCTGAGAAGAAGTGAGAATATCGATATAGGAGGAGGAGGAGGAGGAGGAGGAGGAGGAGGAGTAGGAAGAAGAAGAAGAAGAAAAGGGGGAGGAGGAGGAGGAAGAGGAGGAGGAGGAAGAGGAGGAGGAGGAGGAGGAACAGAGCAACTCGTAAGGTAGACAAGTAGGCGGATAACGAGATGAGGACGAAGAGCAAGAGAAAAAAGAAAAAAAAATGAGGAGGAAAAAAAAAATCGGAAAGAAAGAAAGAATGAAAATCAGAAAAAGGATAACAAATCACAAAGAAAGTAAGGAAGAGAACGAGGAGGAGAAAAAATAAATAAACAAGGAGAAAAGGAAAAGGGGTTGGATGAAAAGACATATAAAAAGACGAAAGAGATGGATTAGACGGACAGACTGACAGACACACACACAGATAGACCAGACAAGATTAAAAGAGAGAAAGAATCCAATGTAATGAATGGAGATTATAAATAGAGCGCACAGAAAGTTAATTAACAGGTCGATATAAAAGAATGTGTTCAATATTTGTAATCAACAACAGTAACAAAGAGAACAATTTTTTTCGATATGTATTTTTTATTTTTCCAGTAAGAACTTTTGCTTCGTTTCTTTCGTCTCTCTCTCTCTCTCTCTCTCTCTCTCTCTCTCTCTCTCTCTCTCTCTCTCTCTCTCTCTTAGAACACAATCCCAAATACCTTTTATCTTTACTACGAAACAAGAAAACGAA
This sequence comes from Scylla paramamosain, assembly GCF_035594125.1. Classification (NCBI taxonomy): domain Eukaryota; kingdom Metazoa; phylum Arthropoda; class Malacostraca; order Decapoda; family Portunidae; genus Scylla; species Scylla paramamosain. Next base: position 12,533,903 of record NC_087166.1, read on the forward strand.
CTATTGAAGAATTCTCTCTCTCTCTCTCTCTCTCTCTCTCTCTCTCTCTCTCTCTCTCTCTCTCTCTCTCTCTCTCTCTCTCTCTCTCTGTTGATCCTCTCCTTTTTGTCTCCTTGTCTGTTTTTACGTTTTCTTCTTGTCTCGCTTTTATGCTTCACTCTTTTGTTGTCTTTACATGCATTCTTTTATTCTTTTTTGTTTTTGTTTTGACATTTCCTTTCGTTTTCGTTTTTGTTTCTCTTCTGCCTCTCTTGTGCTCCACTGTGCCCTGGTTCGTGTGTGTGTGTGTGTGTGTGTGTGTGTGTGTGTGTGTGTGTGTGTGTGTGTGTGTGTGTGTGTGTGTGTGTGTGTGTGTGTGTGTGTATTTTAGGCGGTGACAAGTTAACGTGTGCACAACTTTCCATGAGTATTCTCTCTCTCTCTCTCTCTCTCTCTCTCTCTCTCTCTCTCTCTCTCTCTCTCTCTCTCTCTCTCTCTCTCTCTCTCTCTCTCTCTCATGCCGGTGCCCTGTTAACACCTTCCTTAATAAGCAAATATTTCGTCTATTCACTCTCACATCGCCTCCTTCCCTCCCCAAATCTCATTATCGTTCACTTCACCTTGCCAACACTCGCCGTGACGTCCATAACAGTAATCAATAACACCATTTTGCCTGGGATATTGGAAATCACTACCAAGAGATGGCGCTGATCGAACTGCTATCCCCAAAACCAACGCCAACATGTAGCCGTCCCGCCCCTCCTCCTGTCCAGGTCTTCGTTTTTCATCTTTCCCTTACATATTCGTGTTCTCCTCTTCTTAGTGATTTGTACCTCTTAAAACTAACGCTGACAAAACCTTTGCTTTGGTTCTCCTCCTCCTGCATACCCATTCTCTTCTTCGTGACTTCTGTACCTCTAAAACTAACTCCAACTTCTACCCTTCTGGTTCTAGCACTGGTTTTTCTACATATTCTTCCTCCTCCTTTTCGTCACTTCTGTTCCCAAACTCTGACGCGCACGCTTCCTCTGGTTCTAGTACAGGTTTTTCTACATATTCCTCCTTGACCTTCTCCTCCTCCTTGTTCTCGTATTCAAAGTGCCTGTAGTTCTGTGGAGTGTGGTATGTGGTGTGTGTCAGATTTAGGTGTGGTGTAGAATTCTATGTTTAATTCTCTTTTACATATAGTTTTGGAGTCCCTGACCATTGAAAAGTAAATAAATAGATAAAACAGAATAAACATAAGAAGAACTGTGCAGAAGAAGACTGGGAACAATGATAAATAACGAAAACTAAATACTTAAAAAAAAGAATATATATATATATATATATATATATATATATATATATATATATATATATATATATATATATATATATATATATATATATATATATATATATATATATATATATATATATAAGAAAAAAAATATTTTAAGAAAGCAGCAAACTTCCGCCTGTATAAGAAAAAACGCAAGAAGTTTGAATTAAAAAGTATCTGAAAATGATGACAGTGAAAATGAGGCATGAGGATCAGTTTTCCTTATATTTTTACGGTAAACTAAAAAAAAAAAAAATCGTCATTTCTAAATGTAACTTTTTTTTTTTTTGTAATCTACACACAATTTTAGAGAATCCAATTTAGGTGTGATTTCCAAATGAATAAAGGCTGTGAAAAAGTAACATACATGCAAACTCATTCATGCAATTAAAAAAACATAAAGCTGAAAGTCTAGTTCTTACACACACACACACACACACACACACACACACACACACACACACACACACACACACACACACACACACACACACACACACACACACACACTCTTAATACAAGTACAGAAATTAAAATACATATAAAAAAAAATTCATCACCACAGGACTTTTACTTCGTCAGCGCCTTCGGGAGGAGTAAGAGGCGGAAGGTCATCGGGACGTGTGGGTGCTGAGAGCTTTCTGAAGGAGGAGGAGGAGGAGGAGGAGGAGGAGGAGGAGGAGGAAGAGTGGGGGTGAAAGTCTGTGGTGGGTTAAAGTTGTATAAACAGTATGATTCCCTAGAGAAGAGGAGGAGGAGGAGGAGGAGGAGGAGGAGGAGGAGGAGGAGGAGGAGGAGGAGGAGGAGAGGAAAGGAAAGGCAGGGAATGGAGAGATGGAGGGAGAGTAGGTTATTCTTTTATCTCATTGTGGCGTCTCCTGGGACATCTCTCCTCCTCCTCCTCCTCCTCCTCCTCCTCCTCCTCCTCGCTCTTCCCTCGCTTCATTCCTTTCACCTCTCCCTCTCCTTCCCTTCTTCAAATAGCAGTGAAAGAAAATGAACCAAAAGACGAGGACACGCCAAACCAGAGAGAGAGAGAGAGAGAGAGAGAGAGAGAGAGAGAGAGAGAGAGAGAGAGAGAGAGTCGTGGACTATCTCACACAGCATACAGAGGATCAACACTGCCTCCAGAACCCTTGAAGTCTCTGTCACTGGTGGGGGGAGGCGGAAGGGGAGAGGGAGGGATCCCCCATCTCCCTCCCCCTCAGTAAGACCCTTGTACCAACACCTGGCATATTGACCTAATTTTCGAGTATCTGAAGTGTGTGTGTGTGTGTGTGTGTGTGTGTGTGTGTGTGTGTGTGTGTGTGTGTGTGTGTGTGTGTGTGTGTGTTATCTGGCATCTGTTTATTTTTCTTCCTAAATCAAACTATTTTTTATAAGACTCATATTTTGTGCATCTTCGTCTCCATCTATACTCGTATGTCTCTCTCTCTCTCTCTCTCTCTCTCTCTCTCTCTCTCTCTCTCTCTCTCTCTCTCTCTCTCTCTCTCATCCTTCAAGGCAGCAGGAATCAGGTGAAGAAATCGAATTAAAGAAAGCCGAAGCACTTGAGCTGATGAGGCGCCAGGTAAAGCCCAACCAGGTGAGTTCTTGCACACCTGGGGAAGAGCAGCAGTCGTAAGCAGGTGTGTTTTTAGGTGTGCTGGTGCTGATTTTATTTATTCCCTTCAATAGAGTGGAGCTTTTTTCTGTTTGATCTGAAGTTCGATTTAAAATTTTCTTGGTAACGAGTGTTTTTCTTTTATTAATATTGCATTTTTCTTTTTTTTTGTGTGTTTTTTTCTTCGGATTAGTTTATGTACTCCTCCTCCTCCTCCTCCTCCTCCTCCTCCTCCTCCTCCTCCTCCTCCTCCTCCTCTTACTACTACTACCACTACTACCACTACTTCTAGTATTATCACTTATGCTTCTGTAACTACTATTACCACTAAAACACTCTTGATAATTCACATTCATAAAACTCTCAGGTAACATTTCATTATCTTCCCTCAGGTGTTTCCTCTTCCCTGTATTACACTCAGGTAATCACTGTCCTTTTACCTGAAGCCTCCTCTTCCTCCTCTTCCCCCTTCCTTCACCTTTTATATGTTCATTTTTTTCAATCTTCCCTGTATTCCTCAACATTTCATCCTTTGTATTTCACTTTTCTCTGTATTTCTCCACTATTCTCCATTGCTCTCTTCTTGCAGCCTCTCCTCACCTCTTCATCCCTCCATCACTCCTTAAGCCTCCTCATCACCCTATTCACATCTATCACCTTCCTCTCACCCGAACCTCTCTCCTATATTCTCTTCCTTTCTCAGCCTCTCTCCCTCTCTCTCCCTCTCAATACATCCTTCAAGACAGTCCTACACTCACTCACAACGAACTGAAGGCATCACTAAGGACCTCAGTTGCCGCCCACGATTGGCCACCAGGACACAAACGCCCACGCCTATACACTCCCACACATGCCTATCTTTTCCTCGTCAAAGTCTCCCTCTCTTCTCATTTCCTAAAGTCTGCCTCTTAAAAATGGGTCTCCGTTTTCCTTAAGCATAAGAGTGTCTCTTTGTGAGCATTTTTACGGTCGATAATAGGGCTGTGAAGTCTTTTATAATGTCACAAAACTAGATAGCTTCCCTTCCTCTTCCTTGTGTCCCTCCTCCTATCCCTATCCATCCCCTCTATCCCTCTCTGTTTCCCTCTCCCTCCTCCTCCTCTTCCTCTATTACAATTATTCTTTATGCGAGCTTTTATTCTTGATCTTCCGCATCTTTTATATTCCTCTTTTTTTTCAGTTTTTCTCAGATTTTTGTTTTGTTATTTTGTTTTAATCTTATTTGCACTTTCAATTGCTTTATTTATTTATTTTTTCCAGTTTTCTTTAAAGATCTTTTAAGTAGTTTTTGTGCTTTTTGTGTGTGATTTATTTATTTGATTTTACTCAAATTTTCACTTTAAAATTTTTCCACTTTTTGCTTTCATTCCTTCCTCCTCTTTTTTTCTCTTCTTCTCCCTTCTCTTTCTCGGTCAAAAGGAAACGAAGGTAGTGGGGAAGTGGGGAAAGAAATGGGCGAGGGAGGGGGAGCTACTCAAGTATTTTGGAGATTAAATCACAAAATAAAGCTAAATGTTCCAGAAATGTTTAAACTCTTTATGTTTTATTGTTTTCTCAAATAGTTTTCCTCTCAAAGGTTTTAATTTGATTTTCTTCTATTCTTCTGTAATTTTATTGAATCTGCTTCGTTCGTTTGTTTACTGAGTGTTAATATTATCAGTTAGTATTTAAATTTACATCGTTTACAGAAATATTACGGGTTTCCTTTATTTTTCTTCTTCTTTTAAAGCCATGAATCATTGTCTTAAACTATCTAATTTAACTTACTCCATTACAAAATCAATTATCTCATAACTTTTCGTTTGTTTCTCCTCCTATCTCTCTTCCTTCCTTCCTTCCTCTCCTATTACTGTCACATTTTGCACCTACTTCTTTCACTGCCTGTCTCTCTCTTCACTTTCCTTCTCTCACTCCTGTATTCTTTCCATCTCTTTCTTTCTATTTGGCACATTTATTTTTCACTGCATATTCCTCTTTTATTCTTAATCATCTTATTTCTCTCAATCTTTCATTCGTCTCCTTCCTTTTTTTTTCTCTCTCTCTATTTGGTGTATCAGTGTATCTCCTTTTTCATTCCTATCTACTAATTCTTCACTTTTTTTAATTTTGTATTGTACTACTTTACATTTAACTTTCCTGACTTCTCTCCTCGTTTTCTTCCCTCTTTTCTACTTGGTGTATCAATGCATTTCATTTTTAATCTCATCACTATACTCTTCTATCTTTATTCTCTACCCTACTTCTCTCACTTCCTCCTTTTCTCCTTCTCCTTTTTCCTCTTCTTCCTTCTTTCCTGTTTGGTGTATCATTGCATTTCATTTTTACCTCTCTCGCTGTTTAATCTTTTATCTTCATCGTCTACCCTACTTCTCTCAATTCCTCCTTTTCCCTCCCATCTCCTTCATGTTGGGTGCTTCACGCCTCACTGCTTTCCCTCCCTCATCTCCTCGTCTCCTCGTCTCCTCTTCAACCTTGCACAAGGCGACATAGGGAGGGAACACGACAAGGTTACCTCCACCTAATATTTTACAGCTGTCTGAAAGTCTTTGATCCTGAAACTGAAACTTATAATAGCCTCAAGTTCCTCAAACAAATAATTCTTCACGTCTTGCATCTTCTTTCTCTCTCTCTCTCTCTCTCTCTCTCTCTCTCTCTCTCTCTCTCTCTCTCTCTCTCTCTCTCTCTCTCAGTTGTTCCTCTTTTTTTCTTCTTTTTGCTTATATAATCTCGTTTTTTTGTCTCTTTCTCTTTATCTCATATTACTATTCATCCTTCGTCCTTATCCTAATCTTTACCTCAATCTTCTTTTCCTTCCTCCTCTTCCTCTTCCTCCTTCTCCTTTATTCTTTCCTTCACTTAATCGTACCCATCCACTTCTTATCTAGCTTTTCTTTCTCCTGTTTCATCTCTCGCTTGCTGCTTTCCTCTCCTCTCCACATCATTTTTTTTCTTCTCACCCTCTCTTTTTATCTCCTACACTTCCCCCTTCTCCTCCTCCTCCTCCTCCCTTATTTTTTTATTCCTCCAGGTAAAACTCCTGGTATATCTTTTCCACTTCACCTTTCCCATTCTGACTTTCAACCTGCTTTTCTCCTACTCAGGTATGAATAACACTTTTTTCCCCCCACATGTTTACCTGTCTCATGGATTTGTGGCTCTAATAACAACCCACAGCCTCTCAATCTCATCTACCCACGCACACACACACACACACACACACACACACACACACACACACACACACACACACACTGCACTTGTAAAACTTTACCAGAATCTGTGTTTATTCTCCTCTCTCTCTCTCTCTCTCTCTCTCTCTCTCTCTCTCTCTCTCTCTCTCTCTCTCTCTCTCTTCAGTAGGATCTCATCTACATAAGAAGGTGTCCTATGGTTTCTGAGAAGGATTACGGCATAGGAGGAAAGGAAATAAGAAGAAGAAGAAGAAGGAGGAGGAGGAGGAGGAGGAGGAGGAGGAGGAAGTAAGAGGATGGGAGGGAAAAGTTAGGCCAAAAAATTAAGAAATGCAGAAAGCTTAATGAAGGAATGTGTGCGAGAGAGAGAGAGAGAGAGAGAGAGAGAGAGAGAGAGAGAGAGAGAGAGAGAGAGAGAGAGAGAGAGAGAGAGAGAGAGAGAGAGAGAGAGAGAGGGGTAATTTTTAACAAGATTTTCTCCATCCACACTAATATGGAACATTAAAAACGACTAAACAAAGGCATGTGTGTGTGTGTGTGTGTGTGTGTGTGTGTGTGTGTGTGTGTGTGTGTGTGTGTGTGTGTGTGTGTGTGTGTGTGTGTGTGTGTGTGTGTGTGTGTGTGTGTGTGTGTGTGTGTGTGTGTGTGTGTGTGTGTGTGTGTGTAGGCATTGTTCATTTCGTCCATTTTTCATGTATTTTCAGTATCCATGTTTTTTCTTCTTCTGACAGAGAGAGAGAGAGAGAGAGAGAGAGAGAGAGAGAGAGAGAGAGAGAGAGAGAGAGAGAGAGAGAGAGAGCAAGGTTAATTCTTCATCTCCATTACTAACAGCGTGCAGGACTCACTCTCCCAGAAGGCTCTCTCTCTCTCTCTCTCTCTCTCTCTCTCTCTCTCTCTCTCTCTCTCTCTCTCTCTCTCTCTCTCTCATCTACACGCATGGAAAAATCCACATTCTTTACCTCCCGTGATCTCTTCCCTCTTCCACTTCATTCATCTCCACCTGATCATCTTCACCTCCTCCTCCTCCTCCTCCTCTTATTTCTTTTTTTCCCCACTTCCTGTTCTGTTCTCTTTCTTCTACACCTCCTCATGCTTCCCTGTATCACCTCGTTTTTCCTCTAATTATCGTTGTTTTCCTCCTCCTCTTCCTCTTCTAACTCCTCTTACGTAACCGTTTATCTACACAGTAAACACAGATAGGTCATTTATAAACATCCATACTACCTCTTCTTCCTTTGTTTCTTCCTCTTCCTTCCTGCACCTTCTCTCTCCATTACTGCTTTATTCATCACTCCTTTACCTGTTCTTCTCTCTCTCTCTCTCTCTCTCTCTCTCTCTCTCTCTCTCTCTCTCTCTCTCTCTCTCTCTCTCTCTCTCTCTCTCTCTGTGTATCAATTTACCCTTTCTTTATATATTTTTTTTGTTTTTTTCTAACTTTTATCTATATCAGTCTTTCTCCTCTTCTTATTCTCTTTTTTCTTTTTATATAGTCATCTTCTGTCTTCTTACGTAGCTATTTTTTTCTTCACGTGTCCTTTCCTTCTCTTCTTCATCTCCTTCGTAATGTTATCTATTGTCCTCTGCATCTCTTCTTTACTTCTGCTATTCTAATCTGTCAGTCTCTCATCCACCTCTCCTATCTACGGTCTTATCTTGTCTTCTTTTTGCATCTTTATTCCATCCTTCTCTTCTCCTCCACCTCCTGTTCTCTTTCAATATCCTTATTCCATCCTTCTATCATCTTCCATCTCCTCTAGTCTATCTTCTTTCTCTCTTTCTCTTCTCCTCCACCTCCTCTTGTCTCCACCTACTTCCCCTCTGCCTGTCTTTCCTCTCCTTCCTCCTCCACCTCTTCTTCTTACCACCTACGTCCCTCATTCCTCTCTCATCTTTTATCCCTCTTCTACCCTTTCTCTCCTATTCCACCTCCTGTCTCCTTCCTTTATCTCATTCTCTCTTTCTTCACCTCTTCTTGTCACCACGGCATCCCTCCTCTATCCTTCTCTTCTCGTCTTCTTGTTCTTCTTCCCTCTCCCATCCCTCTCTCCTCCACCCCCTGCTCGTCCTGTCTCCGCCTCCTGCCATCTTGTCTTCTTTGCACAATTCAATACACCGAATTATTCAGCATCACATTTGACAACAAGCTGAGCACTCCGCCGCCTCTGAATGCCCGGGACAAAGGCGTCACCTGTCTCACGCCTCCTGCTCGCTGCCGCATAACACAGCGCTGCCTCTCCTCCTCTCCTCCTCTCTGACGCACAATCCGTATAGCCTTGACTTCCTATTCCTGGGCCCGTCATGTCTACGCTCAACTCTCTGCTGTGTCTCTGTTTCTGCCTCTCTCTCTCTCTCTATCTCTCTCTTCCAGGCTATACAGATGGTTAGTAGTGTTCTTAAGTGCTGTTCTTGTCGTTGATGTAGATTTTTTTTGTTAAACTGTCACTGTATTCATGTGAAGGCGCTTGTCTTCACCCAATTATTTCTCTTTGTGTCTCTATCTCTCTGCCAGGCTGGTTTTCAGTTTTTTTTTTTTTTTTTTTACTTTTAATGTAGATTTCTTGTTAAATTGTCACTATGAAAACATCCTTGAAAACACAAGTAACGTCCACAAAAGGTATACTTCACGTTTTCTGTTTAGACCATTTTCTTTCCATTTTTTGAGGGGGTACTAAGTCATGCCTCATTCCATTCATCTAACTACACCTCTCTCTCCCCTCCTCTTTTTCTCTCTCCTCCCGGCCATATAGATGATTAGTTTAGTTCTCACGTGTTTTTTTTTTCCATTACTAATGCAGATATCTTGCTAAACTCTCACTGTATTTAAAAACATGCTTGAAAACTCCGGTAATGTCCACTAGAGCGTGTTTCTATTAAAAAGAATCAAAATTTAGTACCTCCGTTTTCTGTTTGGATAATTTTCTTTTATTTTTTTATGGGGACTAAGTAAAAAAGAAAAAAGAATTCTGAGACTACTTTTCAATTCATTAGAGAAATATCAGACTGTACTCACATTCCTGGTCCTGCTGGAATCTTGTGTCCGTCTTCGTGCTCTGTTCAGTCCAGTTTGCCAACGTGAACTCGAGAGATCACACACTGGAAAGAGTAAAGGTGATATTTCAATAAGTTGGGAGAAACATGGAGAAGGAGAGGTGACAATACGGAAGACCATGAAGAGGATGAGAAGAATGAGAAAGAGGAAGAGACGGAACGAGATTTAATACAAGGATAAATATGAAAAGGATGAGAAGGAAGAGAGAATAATGATGACAAGACGAAGGAGGAAGAAAGAACACAATGACGAGGAAGTGAAGAGATAGGAAGAAATACAAGGACACAGGCAAATAGGAAGTAAAAGATGATAAGAGCAAGAACAAGAAAAGAGGAAGAGGACAAGGAGGAGAGAAGGGATGACAAGGAAGAAATACAAGAATAAAGACGAATAGATACAAACATGGAAAGGATAAGAACAAGAACAAGAAGGAAGAAAACAAGGAGAGAGGGGATGAGAAGAAAGAAATACAAAATAAAACCGAATAGACACGAACAAGTAAAGGATGATGATAAGAAGAACAAAAAACAAGGGAAGACAACGAAGAGGGAAGATAAAGATAAAAAAAAGGGTTAAGAGAGAGAGAGAGAAAAAAAAAAAACATAATATAGTGATAAACACAAACAGACACGAAGAAGTAAAGGGTGATGATAAGAACAAAAACACGAACAAGAGGAGATAACGAGGAGGAAAGATGAAGATAAAGAATTGAAAAAAAAAGTTTAAAGACATCATAAAAATCCTGTGATGCATTTAGTATGAGTCCTGGTGCTCGTGCTAATCCGCAACACTTCCTGGTCTCGTTAAGGGTTTGCTAAGAGGCATTCAGATCTCCCTCCTCCTCCTCTTGCTCTTTCTTTTCAATCCACACTCTCGCCTCCTCGTTGTCTTTTTTTTTTTCTCTCCTCTTATCTCTCTCTCTCTTACTGCGACACTTTCCTTTCCCCTCTCTCATTTTTTTCTCTTCTTGTTCTTGTCCTCCTCCTCTTGCCTCTCCTCCTCCTCCTCCTCCTCCTCCTCCTCCTCCTCCTCCTCCTCCTCCTCCTCCTCCGAGTGACGAGGGGGCATGAAGAGGTGGACGAGCGTCTTTTGTTTATGATTCGTAGCAGGAGAGACGCAGATCCATTCATCGTCCTAATTGCTCAAGTTCCCTCGGCAAGCTGTCCCTTTTCTCCTTTTAGCTATTTATCACCTTCACCTCCTCCTCCTCTTCCTCTTCCTTCTCCTCCTCCTGGTCACTTCATTCGCAGTAACTCAAGAGTAAATCTGATAATATTTACCTTTTTTCGACCATATTCTTAAACACTCTTCCCTGCGCCACACCTCCACTACTTTCAAAAAGCTCTAGTTAAGATTGCACAGGTTTTTACGAGTGTTTTTTACGGTTCAAGTGATAGATTAACATGATTACTAGTTTATCAGCTAGAGAGACACTGTTGAGAACCAGGCTAATCTTCTCTGTGGCCTTTGAAAATGGTCGTGGTGAGAGAACAAAGCGTTTCTGAATAGGAGGCTTTGAAGACTGAAGGAGCGTACATCTGCTCTCCTCTCTGTCTGGTGCTTACTGAGCTCGCTTGCATCTTGGTAGTGCTGGTAGTGTACGGTGGGTGGATGGGTGGATGTGGTTGATTGGCTGGCTGGAAGGGTGGGCTAATGGAGCTAGGTGAGTGAGCGAGTGTGAGCCGGTGGATAGATGAATGCAAATAAAATAATCGTAGTTTTGTATAATTCTAATTTGTAGGAAGAAATTCATTACATAATAAATAAACAAATAAGTAATTAAATAAATAAACAATTGAATAACTAATATAAATTCACTTACAGAAAAGAAAAAAAGATATGATGATGTTGATGATAATAATAATAATAATAATAATAATAATAATAATAATAATAATAATAATAATAATAATAACAATAATAATAGTAATAATAATAATAATAATAATAATAATAATAATAATAATAATAATAATAATAATAATAATAATAATAATAATAATAATAATAATAATAAATAACAATAATTACTACTACTACTACTACTACTACTACTACCACTAACAATAACACCAACACCAACACCAACACCAACAACAACAACAACAACTACTACCACCACCACTACCACCACTACTACCGCTACTACCACAAACAAAAACAATAACAGGTTTTAAATATCAGTAACATTTAATCAAACAACATCAACAACAACAACAACAACTGTCACAACGACGGTCCGCTCACTCACACAACTGCCTTATGGCTTCAACAAAGTATAAAAAAAATGAATCTGTGTTTATTGAGAAGCCCCACTACTGCACCATTGTTTTCGTTCCCATTAGTATGTCTCGATTCAGTAAGGAAAACAACCTGGCGGTGCATCTTTGCGAGGTGCGTACAGCGGGGCAGCAGGGTGAGAAATTATTTAGAAAGACTCGTCAGTGATTATATACGGATTTTCTTCTTGTACCGCCTGCTCCGCCTGATTGGCCGTCCTTGTGCTGGCTTTACGAAAGACGTCACTAGTGGGAGTGGATTATATTTTACCTCTGTGTCTAGGAGTTTATGAGTCGACAGTGAAGGAAGGTTTGGTTACTGATTAACCTGTGTTGTCTTTTCTTTCTGGTGGCACGAGAACGGAGAGGAGAGTGAAAGAAGTGGTGGTGATATTGGTTGTGGTGAGGGAAATAGTGTTGGTAGTAGTAGTAGTAGTAGTAGTAGTAGTAGTAGTAGTAGTAAACAAATAATAGTAGTAGAAAAACAGCAATAACAATAGAATAGTACCAGAAAGGGGAAAAAAAAATAATAACACTAGCAGCTCTTTAAAAAAAAATCTTTACTCTAGCACAAAAAAGTAGAAAAGTAAATGATAATAAATAAATAACCTCACTTCACCATATATGTCAGGTCGCAGAAACCTTACGTTCCCTTCCTTTTAAAAGCTCAAAGGTTTAAAGTTAACTCTCAATCCTTATGACTACTAGTTCTGAACCGGAAAGCGTGGCAGTCTCTCTACAAGTAATACATGGTTCAGAAGCTTATTATGGATGTGTATAAGCCTATTGGAGAGAGAGAGAGAGAGAGAGAGAGAGAGAGAGAGAGAGAGAGAGAGAGAGAGAGAGAGAGAGAGAGAGAGAGAGAGAGAGAGAGAGAGAATTTACAACCTATTCTTTCTATATTTTCTTATTTCAGTTTCCTTTTTCGTTTTCTTTCTTTTTCCGCCCATGATAAGTGAAGCAATACTCTCTCTCTCTCTCTCTCTCTCTCTCTCTCTCTCTCTCTCTCTCTCTCTCTCTCTCTCTCTCTCTCTCTCTCTCTCTCTCTCTTACCTTCTTTGATTCACCTGGGATTTTAAGAAACAGGTGAGGATAAATTATTCAAACTATTACCTATATCAATAATTTCTCAGGATAAAGGTGAGAGAGAGAGAGAGAGAGAGAGAGAGAGAGAGAGAGAGAGAGAGAGAGAGAGAGAGAGGGGGGGGGGGGGAGAGATTCACAATAGTTATCTAGTACCTATGCAGACGACCGTTCCCTTTCCCGCAGGTTCAGTGAGTAACATAATGAATCAAACGTAGACTAAACATCAACGAAACATTACCTCATGGAAAACACACGCCCAACCAATCCACGCAGCGTCACTCCGCGCCACGCCACGCAATCTCCCCACAGACAACACTACGTACAGTCCTCTATGTGGTGTGAAGTTTCCAAGCTACCTTTCTATCTTTACTTTCTGTGTCATACGCGAGACGTCTCCTTGAATGTCACTAGGTAAGAGTAAAGCCTTAAATTTGAATGCCAGGTGACGTGAGAGTATTAGAATATAAGGAGAAATGGAAAGCTACAAAAAGACATCAGACTTACACGTGGCAGTCCTTATACAGATGTCTACCTATTTTCACTGTCATCCTCATCCATACATTTGTTGAATATTCCTTTAAATTTATTACTGATTCGTAACTAACAACCTGAAATTTGGATCGTACTTGAGAGATTTGTCCTTTTATGTGCTACGCCTCCGATGCAAAGTTAAATGCACACTCTTATGCTACTTTGAAGGGAGAAGCGCAGAGATGAACTGAACTCCTTTCTAGACTGACACCAACGAAAACATCAACACCACCACCAAGTAACTTCGCCTTGTCATGAACAACTTGGCGCATCGGCGAGGTGACAGCTCCCTCGCAGTGCAGCTCGGGGGCAATGTGAAGCACGTGCAGCGCCTGACAGGACTTTGGGACAGCGGGGGAGCAGTGCTGTCCAACCACTCCCCAACCACTCCCTCCAGCTTGTTCCGAGGTGTCGCCAGCTGTCACCAAAAGCCTTCCACCACCACCACCACCACCACCACCACCACCACCGCCACCACCGTCCTCGCTAAGGCCTTCACGGTGACAGGGACGGGCGGCAAGTGTCCAGGCGCCATTCAACCCCAGTGCCGCCAGGACAGGCCAGGGTACGCGCCTCCCGCCGCCTTTACGCCTCGCCAGTGCTGCCTCTGTACGGAGCTAACACATTTCATCGCTACAGTGAAGATTTGAAATTGATTACTTCTTGTTGAGGGAGACAGACAGACATATAAATAGGCGGGCAGACAGACAGACAGACAAACAGACAAGCAGACAGCCGACCAGCCAGACACAAAGAGTTGGAATGAGTATGAAAGTGTTGGGGTGGAATATATATTAGGTGAGAGAAAAAAAAAAATTATATATATATATATATATATATATATATATATATATATATATATATATATATATATATATATATAGAGAGAGAGAGAGAGAGAGAGAGAGAGAGAGAGAGAGAGAGAGAGAGAGAGAGAGAGAGAGAGAGAGAGAGAGAGAGAGAGAGAGAGAGTGGATATGAAAGAGGAATTAGTGTGAGTAATGGAAATGGGGGAAGAGGAAGAAGAAAAAGGAGCTGATGACGTTGAGGAGGAGGAGGAGGAGGAGGAGGAGGAGGAAGGAGAGAAGATGTAAATTACATTAAAAAACGCCCGTTAAGTAGATAAAGTCTCTCGAAGTACCTGAGGGCGAAAGAGAAATGGCAAGGGCGTGGGACATAAAAGAGAGAGAATGAACGAGAGAGAGAGAGAGAGAGAGAGAGAGAGAGAGAGAGAGAGAGAGAGAGAGAGAGAGAGAGAGAGAGAGAGAGAGAGAGAGAGAGAGGTTGCACAAGGGGAAGGAGACGAAAAATGAACAGAAAGAAAAGGGAAGGAGGGGAGAGAGGAAAAATAAAGGAAGGTGAGATAAGAAAGAGAGAAAAAGGGAGAGAGAGAGAGAGAGAAAGAGAGAGAGAGAGAAGAATCCGTGACCACCAGGTAATCCAGAGACACCAACACGACACATGGAATGGGAAAAGTCGGTGAGAGAGAGAGAGAGAGAGAGAGAGAGAGAGAGAGAGAGAGAGAGAGAGAGAGAGAGAGAGAGAGAGAGAGAGAGAGAGAGAGAGAGAGAGAGAGAGAGAGAGAGTGTGTGTGTGTGTGTGTGTGTGTGTGTGTGTGTGTGTTTACCTTTCACTATTCGTTTAAACAAAGCCGCCAAACTTTATCAGAAACTATTATTTATTGACAACTTATCCCCCTCGCCTCCCCATTCCCTCTTATCCCTTTCAGTAACCTTCCCCCCCCCCTGCCCATTTCTTTGACTACCCTCCCTATCTTCTTGGCCGATCCACATCACTATCACCACCTACATTATCATCATTTTCATCACTATCTTGCCTTATTTTCATTACCAAGGCTTCACCACAACTATTAACCCCAAAGAGTCATCACCACTACTAGTTACCATAGCATCACCACCATCGCCATCATCACCATTTAACAAGCACTCAATACTTAACCCTCGTCCCTGTTACCACACTCGCCACAACCACCACTAATACATACTTTAAACACTACTCCTATTACCACAATAGTCACCACCGTCACCAACCACTCAACCTCCACCACCACCACCACCACCACCATCACCGCTATTTTAACCCAGCTCTGTCCACCTTTATACTTTTGGTCACCTGCTGTTCATTTGCGGGCATTAATCACAGGTGAAACTAACTCCCCTAGGGGCGCGAGGTCACCTAGCGCTCTCGTACTTCTACCACCAAGAGAAAGGACAAAAAAATATGAAAGGTGAAAGGTCACGGCCAATTTATACGTGACCTTCCTTCTCAGACTGGTTCATGTAAGGTGAGGTCAATAAATGATGCCTTTCTGTCTGCCTGTTTGTCTGTTTGTTTGTTTGTCTACCTGTTTATTTGTCTACATGTCTGTTTTTTGTTTGTCTTTGTTTATCTATATGCATTTATGTGTCTGTCTGTCTGTTCGTCTGTCTGTTTGTTTATCTGTCTGTTTATCTGTCTGTCTATTTTTCTATGTGGTCTGTCTGCCTGTCCGTTTCTGTATGGATTTGTGTTTTCTATCTGCATGTCTGTCTATATGTCTGTCTGCCTGCCGGTCTGTTTCTGTTTATGTTGCTGTTCGTCTTTGTTTGTTTATCTGTGTTTGTCTGCTTTTCTGTCTGTTTGTTTGTTTATCTGTCTACCTGTTTATTAATCTATCTATTTATCAGTCCATTTATCTATCTATCTATCTATCTATATATCTATCTATCTATCTTGACATGCTTTTAACGATAGTGTTGTTATATTTCAGTGTCTGGTATCAATTATTTACCCCTCTCTCTCTCTCTCTCTCTCTCTCTCTCTCTCTCTCTCTCTCTCTCTCTCTCTCTCTCTCTCTCTCTCTCTCTCTCTCTCAATGTCATGACCTCGTTTCCTCCTCTTTTTCTCCTCTCTTCCTTCTGTCTCCTAACCTTTCTTATTTTCTTTTATTTCCCATCATATCTTCCTCTCTATCTCTTGCCTTTTCTCTCCTTATTTCCTTCCCTTTCCCTTATGCTTCTCTTTTTCATCTCTTTATCTTCTTATTCTCTTTCCATCCTTTGTATTATTTTATTTTCGAAACCTCTTATGATTTTTTTTCTCTCTCCTCCACCACCACCACCACCATCAAGCACCACCACCACTTCCACCTCCACCTCCTACTTCAGATAATCCACATCCAGCTCGCAATTCAACGCCTCCACGCTTCCACTGTGGATTCAAGCTGACCAGATGGAGGTTATTCAACACCACACATCACCACATCACCCCTTCTCCCCTCTCTCTCTCTCTCTCTCTCTCTCTCGATGGTTGCGGTAAGACAGATGAGAGTAAGAGAGAAACTTTTCTTGTGCTGACAATGGAAAAAAAAAATTCCAAGAAACACGAACCTTAGTGACTCCTCTCCCTCTCTCCCTCTCCCTCTCTCTCTCTTTCCCGACACCTCCTGAAGGCTGTGAATACAAACGTCACTCCGCCAGAACCTGATCTACATAAAGGCTGTCGTTGGTCTTCAAGGAGAAATTATGTGCCAGGAGGAGGCGACGAGAGAAGGCAAGGTGAGGGAGGCACCGACGGGCAGAAAAGAGATGAGAGATGGAAGGGATGTAGGGAGGCCAGGAGGAGGGAAGGGAGGGGAAGGGAAGGGAAAGATACGTAGGTGTTTCTCGTGGAGGTAAATGACGTAGGAGGAATAGGAGAGAAAGGAAGGAGGAGGGAAAGTGGAAGTAAAGAATGAGGTATGGAGGGATGGGGGTCGTGGGGAAGTGTGGAAGGTGAAAGGTACGTGATATTTTAGGGAAAGTGAGGAAAGTGAGGAAGGCGAGGTAAGGGAGGGTAAGGGTTGGGTGTTGGAAAGTGAATAGGGAGAGAATATACATGGAAATACATAGGAAAGGGAAGAAAATAAAAGTAAAAGAAAAAAAAACAAGTAGGAATAGAAGTAGGAAGATTTGAGGAAAGTGATGGTGAAATTTCATGTTTGTCGGTGAAAAGGGAGAGGGAATGGATGAAAATAAGGAAAGGATAGAAAAGGAAGGAAAACAAATAGAAAATAGAAGCAGGAGTAGGAAAATGGGAGGGATAGTGATGAAAATGAGGATCAATCATGGATGCTTGGAAGCGAATACAAAAAGAAAATAGATGAAAAGACAAGAAAAAAATGAAAACCAATAAAACGTTGGAATAGGAGAAGGAATAAAATTTGAAAGACATAAGGGTAGGTCAGGTGTTCAGGCATTCAGCAGGTAAACAACAATTAGTCCCCAGGTGAGAGTGAACAAGCAAACAAGCAGGTGAAAGCGAATAGTGAAGGAGAGGCGTGGGCGGACAGACACCAACCTTGGGGACAGTTTTCATCACAATAATTCATTAACCTCACTCTCTGGGGCGGACAGACTGCACGTGTTCTATTTCCCTACTTCTGGGTGCCATTTAATATTCCCCTATACATGTGAGCGTTACACCGAGCTCCCCCCCCCCACTTCCCACCACTATGTTTCCAGTTCTCATTCCCCTTTACCTATCCCTCTCCACCCATTCCACGCCCTCCCCTCCACCCGCGTCCACATCAGTAAAATATGTCCCTGTTTTATTTAAGCTCGCGCAGCATTCGTGTTTTTCTTTTCTTTATTTGCTTTTTATTCCATTAATGAGTGTGTCAGAATCGTCCTCCAAATATCCGACACGTGTTTGCGAGCGGGAGACGAAAAAGTTGTTGCCGTGGGGCTTAATTTCTTTAGTATGGACAATTTTCGCGACTAATGCGTGTTTTTTGTTGTTCAAGAATGAATAGGTTTGCTAAATGGAGAGAAATGCTGCTGTTGTGATGTTTACTGACATTAGTATTGGACATAAAGCGAACGATACATTAATTTGAAATCCATGAATGATTTTGACTGATGGATGAAATGTAAAGGGTCTTGTCATGGTATTTCATAATTTTAGTCACGTAAGTAACTTGAACAATGAGTTAATTCACTTTTTAAGAATGAACGAGTTTGCGAAAGGAGAAAAGTCCCTTGTTATGTAATTAAATAACTTCAGTGCCACCAATTACGCTAACAAGACAATAATTTAAAGTAAAAGAATAAACGAGTTTACGAAAATATGAATAAAAAGGTCCATTTATAACATTAGAAGAATTTAATGACATAAAGAATACAATACGTTTAAACACTTCACAATGTAATTTTTCTGAGCCTCCTCACAGGGGACTGGCACCTCAGAGGGTCTTTTTTCTAGTTATGTTGCCCTTTGCCCATTTTCTTTAACATTCTTTTCCTGTTTTCTTTACATGCGTATTTCAGGGGTCACTTCAATAACTACCTAACCTTCCCTCCACCTGTCCTTCTCTCTCTCTCTCTCTCTCTCTCTCTCTCTCTCTCTCTCTCTCTCTCTCTCTCTCTCTCTCTCTCTCTCTCTCTCTCTCTGGTGACCTTGAAACAAACAGGAATCAATAATGTGGGTCACCGGCTTAGAAAACACAACCTTTTTTTAGTGGCTGCGCATCGCTTAAAGATCCCGGGAGCGTGAAGACTAGGACGGGAGGAGGAGCCTGGAAGCAATGACGGGAAGAGGAAGGAGAGTGAGTGAGGCGCGACGGGAGGCCTGAGTGGAGGGAGGGAGAGCGAGGGAGAGTGTGAGAGGAGGAAAGCTGCGCTGGATGGGGAAGAGGGAAACAGGAAAAATGGTTACAGCTTAACAGTGAAGAATTAGAAGAAATGGGATGGATGGAGAGAGAGAGAGAGAGAGAGAGAGAGAGAGAGAGAGAGAGAGAGAGAGAGAGAGAGACGAAGATAAAGAAAACGTAATAACAAATAAATAAATACCATAAGAAGAGGAACTATAAAAAAAGAAACGAAAGAAAGAAAGAAAAGAGAGAGAAAAAACTCAATGAACATATCATAAAAGTATAAAAGAAGAGAGGAAGGAGGAAAATGACGGATTGTAAAGAAGAACAAGTGGCGAAGTGAGGGAACAGAAGGAAGGTGATAAAGACGAGAATGAGGAAGACAGTAAGAATAAGTGTCAGGAAACAAGAGAAAATGGTGTGGAGGAGAAGCAATGAAGGGAAAATGAGGGAATTATCGCTGCAAACAGAGAGAGAGAGAGAGAGAGAGAGAGAGAGAGAGAGAGAGAGAGAGAGAGAGGGGAGGAAGGGAGGGAGGGAGAGAAGATGGCAACGAGGTGAGACGGAGAGGAAAGTGATGGAGAGAAGACGCCGAGGAGAATGAAGGGGAAAAAGATGGCGCTGGAGGAGGAGGAGGAGGAGGAGGAGGAGGAGGAGGAAGGAAGGGAAAGGAGGGGAGAAATGGAAGGAAAAGCAGGTGGGTTTACTGGTCTGGGTATTTCATGAACCATTAACTCGGGCCATTAATGTCAAGAGATGAGTCGTGGTGCCTCCCAGCCATCCCAGGCACCCCTATACACTCCCCACTCCCCCCACCCCCATAGGCACACCCCAGAGCCTCCCAGGCGAGACTCATCGATTACTGGTTACGATATAAATAAATGGACACAAAAAAAAGTCAAAAGTATCCTGGAAAATAAGCAGAGTTGAATCGTAGTTGCATGAAGATAAATATTGTGGGTTTAGTGGTGCGTTACGATACTGTTACGATGTTTAAGGGGAATGTTAAAGAAGTTTGTGTTATTTATATATATATTTTTTTATTTTCATTATGGGGGACTGGATGATATGATAGGAATTGCAAGTAGTTTATTATTATTTTTATTGTTTTTATTATTGTTGTTGTTTTATGAGATGTTTATTAGATACGAATGGGTTTTTTTTATAACGTATATATTTTCATTATGATAAATATGTAATAATAAGGATGAACACACACACACACACACACACACACACACACACACACACACACACACACACCGCTTATTCTTTAAGGGGAAACCTGAAACTGTGCTATTCTGTTACCTGTTTCTTTGCAGGTGTCAAGGTGAGGTGAGGGTTAATTAGCAAAAGCCTACAACGCACCCAAGCACGGGGTGAGGAAAAAAATAAAGATAAAAATAATAAAAAAAGCAAGTGACATTACAGAAATTTTGTATATGTCTTGGTATGAATGAGTGATAAGGTTGTAGTAATAGTAGTAGTAGTAGTAGTAGTAGGAGGAGGAGGAGGAGGAGGAGGAGGAGGAGGAGGAGGAGGAGTTGAAGCACCAGTGATAGTTGGTTTTCTTTCTTGTGTATCTGTTGTTGTCATTCCTATCTTCTTTTTCCTCGTTTCTTTCAATTTATTTTTCCGTCTATTTTTTCGCCACGCCCTCGTCGTGCTCCCTCGCTTTGTCAATTCCCTCGTGTGTTGCCTGTATTGGATTGCACAGTTCGTCTTTTTCTCAGTAGATGTCTGACATTTCCTCTCTCACTCCTCATCATTTCACTTCGTCTGCCTGCTTGCTATGTCTCTGTCTCCTTCTATATGTCTGTCCATCTCCCTTTGCATGTCTCTATTTTTCCTTCTCGCTTTATCTCTCTTTATCCCTCTCTTTCTCTCTCTCTCTCTCTCTCTCTCACTCCGAGGAGGGACGGATGGTACTCAGGTCATACAGGTCTCAGGTCAGATGATCCTCAAGACAGATCGGCCTGAGTGCAAATAGGCCTCAGGACGTTTGGTGTTCGATACACTTGGTGCCCAAACCACTTGGTCCTCAAAATGTCTCTAGACCCAGACGTCTGGACTTCGTGAAGGCAGCATGTGGATCCGCACACACTAACACAATGTTCACCAAACCATCCATCTACTTTTTCAATCACATCCACCAGTCCACCAATCCACTCACACACTCAACCACAAACCCATCTATCCATCCAACTTCCGAATCCCATCAATCCATCCAGTCATCCACCCATCCACTCACTCACTTACCATCTACCAGTCCACCAACACACCCACTCTTCCATCCACCCACCTATCCACACAACATGCACCCTCTCATCTACCTACCCATCCCATCCACCCATCTACTCACACACCTACCTAAAACCTGTTCATCCGTTCATGCACCTGTCCAATCATTCGTTCGCTCACCGTTCCATCCACACATACCTTCATACACACACCCATTGACTTACCCATCCATATGCTCACTCATCTACCTACCAAGCCACATATCCATACACATGTCAGTTCACACACCTTCCCATTCACGCATCCAACTACCCATCCACCCTACCCATTCATTCACCCATCCACCTGTCCATTTACACAACATTTTTGCTATCCACAAATCAATCAATCCACCCATCTAGCTACCTACCCCAATCCACTCCTCCATACACCCACTTACTCGAACATCCGTCCTTCATCCAGTAATTCAGAGAGAGAGAGAGAGAGAGAGAGAGAGAGAGAGAGAGAGAGAGAGAGAGAGAGAGAGAGAGAGAGAGAGAGAGAGAGAGAGAGAGAGAGAGAGAGAGAGAGAGAGAGAGAGAGAGAGAGAGAATGATGGACAAAATGGAGTCGAGAAGAGACAAAGGCAGACAAACGGACAAAACAAAATGCGAGTCCGTGTATATGTATATAGTTATGGCAGCCATCATATGATTCAATTTTATAGATATAATATATATATATATATATATATATATATATATATATATATATATATATATATATATATATATATATATATATATATATATATATATATATATATATATATATATATATATATATATATATATATATATATATATATATATATATATATATATATATATATATATATATATATATATATATATATATATATATATATATTGATGGTTAGCGCCTGAACATTGACGGGAGAAAACCTGGGGATTAAGAGTTTGACCTGATGGAAACAGTCACGCCTACCTCCAGTTGTTCCCACATCGACCCCCTCACTTACTCCTCGTTCGTTTATTCATTCACTCATTCACTTCATAAATTACTCTTTCAAACACACACGCAAACATACGCGCGCGCGCGCGCGCGCGCACACACACACACACACACACACACACACACACACACACACACACACACACATCATCGGCCTGGTCGTCCAGCCTCAACTCAACGCAGAGGGAGAGGCTGAAGTGCAAAAGCTCGCGGCCAGGATCGTGGCCCTTCATACGCCCGCTGCGCGGACGCCCTCACCACTCTCAACCTCACCTCTCATGGCAGTTGTCTTCAAAAAAGCACTCCTGCAGTGGCAAAAGAATGCTAAACCACCACCGCCACCGTCTCCCATACGGGGCGGCCCAGACCGTGTCTGCACCACATACACACACATACACACACACAAACACACACACACACTTCTTAATAATAATGATAATAATAATAATAATAATAATAATAATAATAATAATAATAATAATAATACAGCTATTAACACTACTATTACACTTCCTCACGCACTTGCATTCCTCATTTCTTCCTCATCCTACCTGGAAATGCTCAGGGAAACCTTGAAAATTGAGGGAAATATTGACGAAGAGACACGGAGAGGGAGGAGGGAAGGTCTCGGTCTGGGTCCTGATGTTGCTGGTGGGCGCTCAGAACGGGGACAGAACCTTTAATTTATTTAAGTCTCATCTGAGGCATTTCGGGAGGTAACGTACCCATTTCCGCGGTTAATTCTGGCTTTCCTTCACGTCAGAGTCTGGAAACATCCGCAAGTTTAGGTAAATATTGATGTACAGGCAGGAAGGGAGGCAGGGAGGATGAGCGTCTCGGCCCTTATATTTACGTAACGTATTTAATTTTGAAAATTGTGAGAAGAAAGAAGACGCCCAGACTGGAATGCACCATATATTCTGACTTGCCGTATACTTTAACAAATACCCAAAATATAAAAAGATTTTCGAACTCAGTAATAATAACAAAATATCCAAAAAAAAAACAATCTGTAAATTTTACGAACGGCGCCACAAAAAAGAATATATATATATATATATATATATATATATATATATATAATATATATATATATATATATATATATATATATATATATATATATATATATATATATATATATATATATATATATATATATATATATATATATATATATATATATATATATATATATATATATATATAATATCGAAAAAGAAAAAACAGCCAGACTAGATTCTATTATATATTATGAATAAAAAAAAAAAAACTTTCAAATAAATAAAGAAAACAAATTTCTCGTATAAAGAAAATATTTTTTTTTAATCCAACAACGGACTTCTCTTAAATTTGAGAATACGAATTGCTATACTACGTTTTCTTGGATATTATTACTTGCTACTTGAGTCTTAAATTAAATACCAAAACAATCCTAGGCATGCTAATAAGAAATAAATAAAATGACGAGTTCGTTTTCTTCGAGAGAGAAAAAAAAGGTAGACTGGATTATTATAGATTATAACTTGCTGTAGTTTACTAATAATAAATTACATATCAAAACAATGCCAACTCAATTAATAAAAAGAAAAAATAATACTATTGGGCCGAAGTGTCTTTTTTTACACCTCACCTCCCTACCTTGTCCTCCTTTTTCCTTCCCTTCCTAATTCCGCCTCTCCCCTCTATCTCCTCCCTCTCCACCTCCTCTTATACACCAGAGTTTAAAAACGCCTTGAAACACCTGGGAAAACCCTAGAAATTACGGTAAATATTGACGGGGAGGGACGAGAAATCGTTATCTTAGCAGCGTAGAGGCGTTGCATGGTTTGGGCGGGGCTCGGCGGGGCGGGGGCTGGGCGCCAAGGATACCGTGGTGTGTGGTGTTGTGGTGTGGTGGTGATGACAATGGACTTCCACCCACTTTACTGACCTGTGTGTGTGTGTGTGTGTGTGTGTCTGCGTAGCGCCGATCAGAGACGAGTCACAAAGCTGTTATAATTAGTGCTTAACCCTTCTGACTGCCACTTTGTAATCACTCAGAAAGATTTAGTTGTTCTACAGGCACACCTAATCTTTAAACTGGGTAGAAACTGCAAAATCTATTACTTTTTCATCCATAACTTTCTCTTCCAGATGTTTATAAAAATTTCATATATTGCATGTGATGGTGATAATTGTCTCGTATCAAAGTGAAAAGGTTAAAAACAGTAGTTGTATTTTGGTGAGTGTGGATGGGATGATGGGTGAATGTGGGTGGGTGGGTGGGTGGGTGGGTTAGTGGGTAGGAAACAGATGGATGGAAAGGCGGATGGACCTGTATGTAGTGTGCGGTGGGTGGATGGGTGGATGTGGTTGGGCGGGTGGCTGGATGGGTGGGCTAATGGAAGTTTGTGGGTGGGTGAGTGTGAGTCAGTGGATAGATGGATGGAGTTACGGCTCTGGGTTGGTGGATGTGAATGGGGGGGGATATAGTTGAGTGGCTGAGTGGGTGGAAGGATGTGGATGAGTAAGTGGTCTCGAGCACCAAACGTCCTGAGGCCTATTTGCACTCAGGCCGGTCTGTCATGAGGATCATTTTACCTGAGCACCATCCGCACCAGTACCAGGTGAGTGTACTCGTAAACCTCTCATTCCATACCGTATTATTTTCTCGCTTTTGTCTGTCTGTCCGCCATGTCCGTCTCCTGTACATCTCTCTATCTTCTATCTACGCTATTTTTTTCTCTCTCCATTATCTTCTATCTTTAATTACGTTATAACTAGGAATGATATGATAGGAGCAGTTGTAGTAATGATAGTCTTTCCTCAGCTCTCCTTCCTAAACACTTATCATTGAACAGCTAACTAAACGTCACGATAAAGAACAATAACAGTAACAGTAACAACAGTACTAATGATAGTAATAACAAAATAATCCTTTACTAAACATCTCTTTCCATCCTTCCTTCCTTAAACAACTAATCAAACACGTACCTTAAAAAGTAATAGTAAGATCAGTTTTAATAACAACAGAAGAAGGAAAACGTCTCATTCTAATATTGAACCTCACTTTGGCTTCCTCAGACACCCAGTGACACCAGAACACGAGAAGAAACACATGTAAAAACACACCCACTAACCCATCAACTCCATTCAAAGTGTCCAGCGAATATACCATTAGTGGGCCTCAATTAACCTGTTCTAATCTACATAATGGCACAGGGCAAGGGTGGCGGCGCTGCACAATTGCCTTGATAATTAACAGATCATTACCGTAGTACCTTGGAGGACAGAAGAGAGGAAGAGTATCGCAGTAATGCCCCGGAACAAAAAAAAATTTCCACCCTGCAGTATATTCCCAGTGTAAAGAGTCATTCAGCGCTTTCTGCCTCCAGGAATAAAGCGCTCAGCCTTGCATGTAGGTCAGAGGTCGCCTATCCCCGCAGGAGGTGACCCGGCGTGAAACAAGTACGGTTCATGTCCGATAAAAGTGTTGGGGAAATTTTTTATGTGGTGATATGAACGTTGATTATTGTTTTCCTGTGTGTGTGTGTGTGTGTGTGTGTGTGTGTGTGTGTGTGTGTGTGTGTGCGTATGGGTAGAGGGGGGGAGGGCATGTTACTGAGAGAGGGATGTTAAAGAGGAGTATTTGCTTTCAGTCTCATACACAAAACAACAGGAATGAATGTTAGAAAAAACTGTATATGTATATGTGTGTATATGGGAATGTGTGTGACAGAGAGGAATGGTATACAGGAGCATTTGCTATTATAGTAACTTTCATTCTCATACACAAAAGAACAGCAACAAATGTTACTCAGAAAATACCACTGTCCTATGCTTGTTTATTATTACTTCAAAGGTTAATCAGATTATACTGTAGCTTAATAATGGTGGTGATTAGAGCGTTATATAATTATTCAGGTGAAATTTCATGAGTTACCCTTCGCCTGTCGTCCATTTAACAGAAAACGTGTATTTTACGTGATTCAAAAACCTTTAAAAATTAATGAAAGGATCAGATTTCACAATGTTTTTTTCCCTTCCCCGTTCCAGTAAAATTGTACATAGGTTATCCTTCGCTTGTCGTCTATCAAACATAAAATGCGCATTTACTTCCCCAAAAAGGTTAGAGAAGTGAATAAAAAGATACAGATCATCACATATTCTGTCGTAATATAAAACTCTGATAAATTTCTCTTATGTTATCATTTACTGAAGAGAGAGAGAGAGAGAGAGAGAGAGAGAGAGAGAGAGAGAGAGAGAGAGAGAGAGAGAGAGAGAGAGAGAGAGAGAGAGAGAGAGAGAATAAAGAAATAAACATAAAATGTGTACAATAAAAAAAGAACAATAAAAAATAGTAATGAAAAATAACTAAATAGATTAATAAATAAGTAACATATAAGTAAACTAACTACCCAGCCAAAAACCCAACTAATTAACTTAAAATAACAAAAATGAACAACGACAACATTTCCTTTTCTATCTCTCCTTTCTGTACCTTTCAATGCTTTCCACCTTGAGTTCAGCGGGGCATGTGTTGCGGTGCATGACCCAACACTCCTATGGTCTCCCCAGGTGCATGATTCAGGCCAGGCAAAGGTGAGGGGGACGCAACACAGGACACCTTGCCACTGTGCTCTCCTCTGTTTCTCAGGGTAAAGATTTCTCAAGCTTATTATCCAGTCCAATAGTTAATTAATATGCAAATACGTAATATACTTTTTTGGGCAATTATTTTTCGAGATAGGAATAAGAATCGAGTTTGATATTGTTGCTTATTTTTCTTTAAGTGGTGATAAGTTAACTTCTCATTGAAATCCTTGACTGAAAACAAAAGTAAAGAAGAAAAAAAATAAATAAAAGCAAACTTAAATTTATCCCTATCGATTAAAGAAAACGGATTCTTTCGACGATAAACTTAAAGAAAAAGAAAAAAAACTTACATTATCTCCTCGACCGAAACCTAATTAATTAACGGCAGGCAGATTATAATTACCCTAAGCTTCATCGGAGGACCTGAAGCCCTCCTCCATTAGGCTCATCCCATTACCCCCATTACTACCAAGGTGACGCCCCGAACTGTGACGCCTTTAGTGCGACGCCCTCTTAACACCCCCACTGTGACGCCCCTAGTGTGAAGCGACCCACATGAGACGCTATAACCACCGTCCCGTCACGCGTCACACCTGATTTGACGTCGGGAGAGAGAGAGAGAGAGAGAGAGAGAGAGAGAGAGAGAGAGAGAGAGAGAGAGAGAGAGAGAGAGAGAGATTGTACCCTAGATTACTTAACTTAATTTACCATTTTCTTTTGTCTTCCTTCCTTTTTTTCAGTTTTTTTTCTTTTTTTCATTCTGACAGTTTTCATTTTTTTTTATTTTAGTTTCTTTATTTTTACGTTATGTTTATTTTTTTTATTTCGTTTTCTTTTCCTTTTTCACTATTGTTTTTTTTTCCTTTTATTTTTCTTCAGTTCACTTCCGTGTTTTTCATATTCTTTCTTTACTTTTTTGGTTTTGTTTCTCTTTGTCAC
The DNA here is from genome assembly GCF_035594125.1 of Scylla paramamosain. Taxonomy (NCBI): domain Eukaryota; kingdom Metazoa; phylum Arthropoda; class Malacostraca; order Decapoda; family Portunidae; genus Scylla; species Scylla paramamosain. The sequence continues at coordinate 12,561,346 of NC_087166.1, forward strand.
GTTAAAATTCTCTCTCTCTCTCTCTCTCTCTCTCTCTCTCTCTCTCTCTCTCTCTCTCTCTCTCTCTCTCTCTCTCTCTTAGCCCTTCTGACAGGTTCCCCATTCAGCTCCCTGGCTCCCCCCCCCCTCTCTCTCTCTCTCTCTCTCTCTCTCTCTCTCTCTCTCTCTCTCTCTCTCTCTCTCTCTCTCTCTCTCTCTCTCTCTCTCTTTCTCACTGCTAGGGTGGATTAGAATGCTGAGGACACCTGTGTGAGCGAGAAAAATGGGAGGGAGAGTGAGGGAGAGAGGCATGATTGATGAAGGCAGGAGAAGCTTGCTCTCACTCCGGCCTGAGGGAACTAAAGAGCTAAGGAGGGAGAGAGAAAGAGTAAGGAAGAAAGGAGAGAAGGAGGGAAGGACAAGAGAAGGGTTGGAGAGAAAGGAAGGAAGGAAGGAAAGGAGAAGATTGAGTGTCAGGTGTCTGATGATGATGATAATGATGATGATGATAATGATAATGAGATGCAAGAGAAGAAGCAGGAGGAGGAGGAGGAGGAGGAGGAGGAGAAGGAGGAGGAGAAGGAGGAGGAGGAGGAGGAGGAGGAGGAGGAGGAGGAGGAAGAGGAAGAGGAGGACGAGAGTAAGTAGACATGTAGTCATTCGATCCCCTTCACTTCTCCAGAATCTTAACACACGTGCTGTATTTTTCTTCTCTTTGTTACAAAAAGTACTGGAAAGATACACCCTTTGTTCCCTTTGTCCTATAGTATTTTTCACAAAGGTATTTTATCACCTATTCGTCTCACCTGGCTTATGTATTAAAGAAATGCAATCCTTTTGTTCCATTAAAATTATTTCGTTCTATGTGAATGTTATCCTTGTTATTTTTTTTTCTACTCCATTATTCTGTTTTCTGTATAAATGTCTTCTTTTATAATGTGTGATCTATATGCATGAACTTTTAATATTTCCTATATCTCTATATTTTTCTACCGACAAATTACTTTCTTTATAAATTACTTTTCTAGTTCTGTTTTCTCACGTGTTCCTGTAAAATATCTCCGTTTTCATTATTATTCTTCAGGTCACCTAGTTTTCTCTTCCAATGTTAAATAAATTCTTTGGATTTTGCGTCTCGTTTCTCTTTCAAGACTTACTTTTCACGATGGATTACGAGGGAGAGACTCAACAAGATTCTAAGCTCTTAATCTCTCTCTCTCTCTCTCTCTCTCTCTCTCTCTCTCTCTCTCTCTCTCTCTCTCTCTCTCTCTCTCTCTCTCTCTCTCTGGTTCATATTACCAGTACATTTTCTTTCCTCCTCGACTTTCTTCTGGTCTAGTTTTCTGTTTCCAGGGCAATTAATCGTGTTTTCTTTACCTTTTCGGCTTTTAAAGGGTCTGACTTTAAACTTTTTCTTATAATGGAACTAAAATTAGCTCCATCATTTATTTTAGTCTTTGTGTTCTCTTTGTGTCTTATGATACGTACTCCTCTACTTTATTTTTATGTTGATTTCTATTCGCTTTCCTTCAATTAGACGTCAATATTTTCTCAAAGACGTGACAAGAATATTGCCCACCACAAACGTTTTACTCATATTTACAAACAAATCAGTGGCGTCTTCGTGAGGTAGACTACACAAGCTAATCAAACCTAACGACCACCTCTATCAAAGTAGCTATTCCTTTCTCCGGAAACGGAACAACAACATTTCCTATCACAAGTATTTCAACTACATCACCAAATTACACAGCATCCCTTTCGTGAGCTACGTTACGTAACCTAACGTCGCCCCAATGCTCTACACTACACAATATTTTTTTTTTATACTGTACGTGGAGCAAAAAGCGTAAAATTCAACGGACACCTAAGTTAATCCGGGTACATTCTTTGCGTCTCTCTCCTCCACGCCTTTGAGAAACCCTGAGTTCGTGTATATCAGCAGCATAGCGTCGCCTCACAACCAAACTGCCTCACTTGTTTTCAGGAGATTTGTTAGTTTTTGCTTAGGTAATTTCCGTGTCACAAGCCGCACATTTTGATACAAGTTGCCTTTGTGTGGCTTAAGATGTGTCTAAAATTCCCCTTAACTGTTTTGGGTTTAATCTTAAAATAAAAAAATTGTCTTGTCTGTGAGTGGTCTAAAATTCGCCTTAATTCTCCTGCTATTAATATTAAAATCAAGAATATGTTTAGCCTATGACCCGTCTAAAATTCACCTTAATTTTTCACCTTTTAATTAGAAAATCAAGAAAATGGCAGCCTCCTATGATCTATTTGGTAAATAATCAACTTTAACTGTTCTATTTTTAGTAAGGCAATAAAGAAAACTAGACACTTTTCTAGCCTCTAATTGATTAAAAACTCGTCTTGACTCTTCTGTCCTTAGTGTGAAGATAAAGGAAAATAAAATAAAAAAAACATGAGAGTTTCTCCATCTCGATTTTCTGAAGAACCGGAAAAAATACAGTCACTTTTATGTACACATGTGGCGATGTCTAATCTAATACAGGTACATATTCTGAACCCCCTTTTCCTTCCTCCTTCGAGGACGGGGTTGAGTATATAGTAGTAGTATAATTCTATAATCTTCATTCCCCAAGCTACTACCAAGGGCCTCTTTTTCAGTTTCACAGCTCTCCTTTCACTCATTCCCGCCGTCTTATCCAATTTCAGGTCCCCAAGTGCGCTCCCAGAGTCCTTCAGGGTACTTCGTCCTACTTTGTTCTACTCTGTCCTCTCTCATATAATTTTCCTCTCATCTTCCTCTCTGGAGTATATAATTTCCTCCCCTTCTTCTCTTCTTCTTCCTCCTCTTCCAATTTTGTTTTCTTGTGTGTGTGTGTGTGTGTGTGTGTGTGTGTGTGTGTGTGTGTGTGTGTGTGTGTGTGTGTGTGTGTGTGTGTGTGTGTGTCTGCTCGCTTTCAGGCCACGAGTTTTTTTTTTTTTTTTCATAAGGTTTTTTTTTCTGTTATGTTATCTCTATTCCTTATCATTTATCACTTCTTTTTTTCTGTTTATATCATTATCGTACCGTCATTTTCCACTTTTTTTGTGTGTGTGTTCTCTGTTCTTAGTATACAAGTAAATGTTTTTAAATTTCTTTATTGTTCTTCTTTGTCATCTATCCCTCTTTTTGTATCTTTTATCCTTATTGCTTCATCTTCTTCCCTCATTAACTCTTATGTTGCCTTCCGTTTATATTTACGGTCATTTTTTTTTTTCTTTTTTCTTGTCAATTTTTTTTTTTCTTTGTTAGTTGGAAGGTTTTTAGATATTTCTCCACATATGTATTTTCCTATTCTGCTTTTTAATTAGCATAGGAACCTAGTCTCGCTCCCGATACCTCCACCCTTCTCTCTCTCTCTCTCTCTCCTCTCTCTCTCTCTCTCTCTCTCTCTCTCTCTCTCTCTCTCTCTCTCCTCTCTCTTCTCTCTCTCTCTCTCATGCGTGGAATTCCAGTTGCCTTTTCCTAGTAATCTTTCTGTGCTTCTCGCTTTTCTGTGCCTCACTCACGCTGCCTCTTAGAAACACCACTCCTCCTCCTCCTCCTCCTCCTCCTCCTCCTCCTCCTCCTCCTCCCCCTTCTCCTCTTCCTCCTCCTCTTCCTCCTCCAAACACCGCACTTCATTAATCAACTTCTCCTTCAGCCACCCCTCTCTCTCTCTCTCTCTCTCTCTCTCTCTCTCTCTCTCTCTCTCTCTCTCTCTCTCTCTGCTCCATTAATATATGCACGTTTTCTCTTAATACTTAATTCGTTCGGTGTTCACATTAACATTCATTATTAAAATTTATAACACTTAATTCGTAACTAATTTTTCAATATTCAACACTGCCATTCCGACCGATGAATAGTAATTATTTCTGTCCCCGGGAATATTCACGGGGGCTTGTCATTGAGTGCAGTTTTCATGTACACGTTAGTTTATGTAAGATTGGAGAAGGGAAAGGATAGACTGAAAAGAGAAGGTCGTGTTGAATAATGTGTTCCTAATAATGTGTTTCTAATGGAGTTTCACGAAGCAGTATTAAAAAAAAAAAAAAAGTGACGAGATATGATTTGGTGTGTGTGTGTGTGTGTGTGTGTTAATGTACGTATGTAACTTATGTAATTATGTATGTATATAATTATGTGTCCAGGAGTTTTGTCGTGTTTTTTAATGGGCTTTGACGTGTAATGTTTAGAAAAAGTGACTGTGCTGGTGTGTGTTAATGTATTCGTGTGTTATTTTATGTATGTGTATTTGTGTTTATGTATGCATGTATGTAATGAAATAGGTAAGTACGTAGTATGTTAGTAAGCAAGTATATAGTGTATATGTATGTATGTATGTCATGTTAAGGAAAAAAATAATGAAACACCAGAAAGAGAGAGAGAGAGAGAGAGAGAGAGAGAGAGAGAGAGAGAGAGAGAGAGAGAGAGAGAGAGAGAGAGAGAGAGAGAGAGAGAGAGAGAGAGAGAGAGAGAGAATGAAACCCACACACATCCAAACCCTTCTTATCACACTCCTTTTATAACCTAATCTAATCTTTGCTAAAAAATAATTACCGGCTGAAAAACAAACGAAAACACGAGAAAAAGAAAAAAAAATATCTCTTGAACTTTTTATATTAATCTTTAAAAGCCATAACTTTGAAATATTACTATACTGGGAAAGGAATAAAAGAAACAAGAGTAAATAAGAGAAATGGAAAGAGAGAAAAAGAAGGAAAGAAAAAAAAACTGACGGCGGCGCTGCAGGAGGAGGAGGAGTAGGGAGGAGGAGGAGGAGAGTGAGGTAGGGAGGGAGGAAGGGAAGGAAGGATGGACTGAGGAAGAGGAGAGAGAAAAGAAGCTCCATTACCAGCACTGGAAGCCTTTTGTGGTGAAGCTTCATTCATCATCATTTCCGTCTCGGGTTCGTGGTTCAGAAATGAGTGCGAAGCTTCGAAACTCATATATCTCAACCCGTGACAAAAGTGAAGCAAATGGAAGAAAGTATTAAGACGGAAATGCAAAAGAGGAAATATAACACTGGAGAAAAGAATACCATAAAAATTACAAAATAAAAGAAGGAAGAAAGGAAGGAAAAGAGGAAAAAGTGAAGAAGGAAGGAAAGATGATTGTTATTAAGACAAATCAACAAACGCAAACCCAGATGACGTGAAAATGGCACAAGAAGAGAAGAAGGGAGTGAAGAGATGGTGTGAGAGAGAAAGCGAGAAAAGAAGATGAGAAAACGAGGCGATAAAGAAGCGGAATGAAAGGACGGGAGACAAGGAAAAGGAGGACGAGGAGGAGGAAGAGGAAGAAGACGAGGAGGAGGGGAAGAAGAGCATAGGGATGTGGAGGAAGCAAAACAGTAACAATACAAACAAGAACAAAAGAAGAGCAAGGTGGACAATAATAACAATTCTTGCCTCGGCCACAAAACCAACAACAACAACAACAACAACTACACGATCCCCCCCTTCCCCCCCTGCCCACTCCCCACAAAAATAGCAAAGCATCCACAAGCTAGCTAATGAGAAAACAGGAGGAGGAGGAGGAGACAGGCAGGCAGGAGGAAGCAAAATGAGCAGGAAGAGAAACAGGAGGGGGATACCTACCCTGCGGAACCCCCCTTAAGTGTTTTCAGACCCTTTTCATCTCTTCCTCCGCAAATTTGCTCTTTTTCTCGCGGTCCAAGTTGCCGGAAACATCTCACTCACTATTTTTGCTCTAATTCTCTCAAAAAAGGAAAAAAAAGAGAGTGAGAGAAAGAAGAATGATGATGTAGACTGATCCTCGCGGCGTTGGATTGGCCTTAAAGGGATTAGAACCCCCTTGAAAAATGTAAAGAAAACGTGGAGTGACTACGGAGGGAGTGGAGTGTGTTTTTAAATAGGAGTTAATATTAATAATGGTAATGATTGTAATAATATTAATAATAATAAGCTAGGTGGTAATCTTATCAGCATTTTCCTTAATGTTGTGCGTAATATATGCATTAAATTAATTTCCTGCAGGCAACGCTCGTACACACACACACACACACACGCACACACACACACACACCAGAAACTTCTCTTATATATATCGTAAACTACAAATTTGTATACGCAGAGAGAGAGAGAGAGAGAGAGAGAGAGAGAGAGAGGAGAGAGAGGAGAGAGAGGAGAGAGAGAGAGAGAGAGAGAGAGAGAGAGAGAGAGAGAGAGAGAGCAAAACGAACCATCACCACCCTTACGACCGTAAATAACATCACAAAACCCACATCCTCCTTTCCCATTTTCTTCTATAACCGCATCGCTGCAGAAAATGAGACGCGGGGTTCAGGGGGTAATTCCATCATTAGGGTTACTTACCTCTGCTGGTGCTCGGGGCAAAACAAAGCCTAGTGGAGTAGGACTAAACCAGCGGGGGCGGAAAGGATTATGGGAGGATTGGACCAAAGGAGGTGAAGAAGGAGAATCACTTTGCCATGGAGAAGAATGCGAGGACGAAGAGAGGACGAGCGAAGAGAGAGAAAACGGGAAGAACGCAGGTGGGATGGAGTGAGGCAAGGCAGCGAGGCAGAGAGGCAGAGAGGAAGCTTTGGGAGCAAGGGGGGACTTAACTATTATTGCTTTTCGTCTCCCCACAGCCAGAGTTAGGCGCGCAGGGAGTGAGGTATTCAGGTGACGGAGAGATGACATTACGGGCCAAGTGAGGTGTGGCGAGGGAACGGTGCCTTTCATTCTACCGCCCTGTTAGAAGACGGAAGGGAAGGTTATGCGTATGAGGCCTTTTGTGCCTCTTATGGCAGGTGGAGGGCTGGGGGCTGGAAGTACGTACAAGTAGAGGGGCTTAGGAGGCGAATGTGTGAGTGTAGTTGTGAACTGTTCCTGTTATTTTTGCAGTGCTTGCGGCTGGTGAAGGAATGAAGAGTGAAAGTGAGACGTAGATAACTTTGAAATATGATTGTCTATATGTTTTTACAATCAAGTAATCTACTTTTTATTTGGAATGGATCAGTCTTAATTTTAATGCCTTTTTCATGCAATTTACGCCGTCACTCCTTAAAGAAAGGTTGAAAAGTGAGACTCCTAAAACGCCAAGAGGGTGACTTGACGAGAACAGACACGGGATTACGAAAGGCAACAATCCACCTACAAAAAATTAAGAAAAAAATAAAGAAAAGACAAACTCAGCATCAATAAAGTGCCAACCATAACAACAAATCAAATCACTTTCAAGAATACATGGCGTTAAAAAGTATGGAAGAAAAAAATAAAAGGGCTTAATAAAACCAAGGAAAGGAAAACCACAGAATACGAGGAGTGAAAAAAAAAAGGCAAGCGCAGAGAGAAGGAAAGAGAAAGAGAGAAAAAAACAACCTTTATAAAACCAAGTCGAAAAAATCAAAGTCTCATGCATTCCACATCTAATCCTCACACCAATACAACTCTCCTATTCCTCCTGCTGGTCTCGGCGGCACACTCGGCCAGGCGCACCTCCAGTCTCTAAAATATTCAAACCACATTAAAGTCAGAGGCCAGGCGAGGCTCACAACATTCTCGTTATCCTGGTATAACTAAACCAATTTAGCAGACGTGACTGCACCGACCCACACCTGGCACCTGAGAGAGAGAGAGAGAGAGAGAGAGAGAGAGAGAGAGAGAGAGAGAGAGAGAGAGAGAGAGAGAGAGAGAGAGAGAGAGAGAGAGAGAGAGAGAGAGAGAGAGAGAGAGAGAGAGAGAGAGAGAGAGAGAGAGAGAGAGAGAGAGAGAGAGAGAGAGAGAGAGAGAGAGAGAGAGAGAGAGAGAGTAATGGTGCGTATATGCAAGATAAAGATTAACGAGGAAAAAAAGATAGACTCGTGAAAAAGCAGATAAGAGAAGGGAACAAAGAAGCAAAATAAAGACAAAAAAAAAAGGAGAAAGCAAAAATTACACCACAGACTAGAGAGAGGGAAAGAGAGAGAGGAAGAAAAAAAGAAAAATCAAAACAGGACATGACACGAAAAAATAAAATAGAGTTAAAGTTAAAACGGAAAAAAAGATGAAAACATACGAAAAAATAAAATAAAAATAAGGAAACATATCGTAGAAGAAATATAGACAAGAGACAAAAGATACCAGACCAGAATTTTAAAGGAGAAAAAGACGAAAACTAGACTCACATTACACTACCTACACTGCAGAGAGGACACGGGAGCTGGGAGGCAGAGTGGAGTAAAGGAGACGACACTTGATTTAGAGAAACAATAGGAAGGGGAGGCTTAGCGAGTGAAGACAAGGGACAAGAGGCTTTTGGGGGAGGCGAGACTGTGGGAGGTTAGGTAAGAAAGCGAGAGGCGGCTTCAGGGAACAATAGGAGGGCGGTGGAGACTGTGAGAAGGGAAAGAATGAGGAAGAGGATGAAGAGGAGATAGAGAAGGAATAGGAGGCGCTTGGTAAGGAGACATGAGAGACGGGAGAATGGGATCCGTAGAAGGAAGGTAGGGAAGGTAAAAATGGATAAAAATGGGAGACTATACGGAGATCGGAAGGGATAAGAGAGAGGAAATGAAGGGGTGTATGCATAGTAAGGAGGGAGGATGACGGAATGGGTGCAGGTTAGCGCCAGTGAGGAAGCTAAGTAGGGCTGGGTATAGGAAGGATGGGGAAAGAGAGACTAGAAAGATCGAATAGAAAAAGAGAGGAAGGGAGAGGAAACACGAAATAAAGGAAAAAGGAAAGGTAGAAGAGAAAGGAAAGGTGAGGAGGGATAGCTATGAGAGGGAGAGAGAGATTATGGAGTAGAAAGGGGTAAGGAGAGAAAAAGAGAGGAAGGGAGAGGGAATAAAAAGACGTCTGTATGTAGAAAGGGCAGTAAGAACATCACAGAAGGTAGAAACTGCAACAAGAAAGCTCTGAATGACTGGAGGAGACTCAAAAGAGCGGTACCACAACTGTACGCCTTGCACCAGGTAAGGGAAGAAGAGTTTAGCCTCAGAAATAAAAAACCCTTGACTGTCACAACAACACAGTGGTCAGAGAGTCTGGTAACCACCCACACTTCCTTCTACTGTGTTTTCTGTCCTCCCTCCACCTTCCACTGATCACCCCACAATCTCCCACACTTCCTTCCACTGTGTTTTCTGTCCTCCCTCCACCTTTCACTGGTCACCCCAAAATCTCCTTACAAGTCCTCAATATTGGTGGATTCTTAACAGATCAGAGGACTTCAGGTTGAGAAAAACGTTTATGGGAGTGAGTGCGTTGTGTGATTTATTACTCGAGCACTGACTATGAATATACCAAGAGAGAGAGAGGGCAAGTAGGAAAAGTAGAGAGAAAAGAGCTTATAAACTGGTAGGGGAGGGTGAAGAAGAGGAAGAGTAAGACGGGAAAAGAATAGTAAGAAAGGAAAAAGGAGGAGGCAAGGTATCGAGAGAGAGGGAAAGGGAAAGAAGGAATGGAGATAGTAAAGAAGGGGGAAGAGGGCAAGATATGGTAAGAGAGGGGAGAGGAAACGGGGACGAGATATCATAAGGGAGAGATGGGAAAAGCAATAAGGTAAGGGAAAGGGTAGGAAGTTATCGTAAAGGAGAGAGAGAGAGAGAGAGAGGAGGGAAGAGAGAGAAGAGAGAGAAGAGAGGGAGCAAGGTATCGTAGGTGAGAGGGAAGGATGATATTGTAAAGTAGGTGAGAGGGAAGGATGATATTGTAAAGAAGAGAGAAGAGAGGGAACCAGATATCGTAAGAGAGAAGAGAGTGAACAAGGTATTGTAATTGGGGGAAGAAAACGGAGTAGAGTATCGTAGGGGAAGAGGGACTGGGAATGAAGGTATCTAAGAGAGAGGGAAAACGAGAAGTGGAAGAGAAAGTGACAAGGTATCGTAATTGGGGAGGAAGAGGTTAAATATCGTAAGGGAAAGGATTAAGAAGATATCGTAAGGGAGAAAGAAAGAGAAGAGGCAGAAGAGAAAGTAACAAGGAATCGTAATTGAAGACGAGAAGAGAGCAGAGTATCGCAGGGAGAGACAGGGAGACACAGGGGAGGAGGGAGTACCTTAGCGTGACTGGCGACCATCCACTCCCGCTGGAGAAGAGGATCCGATCTGTTAGCGTCACGGCGAGCGAGGTTTTCCGGCCGTAATAACGACGCGTCCCCGCCGAGCAAGAGTGGTGATTTACACACTGTCTTTATCCCTCGCGCGGGGAACACCAGAGGGCTGATTTTTCTCCACATTTGCCTCTCTCTGCGGCTCGACCTACGTAGGCCCGCACTCAGGACTGCTTTGCTCTATCTCTGGCTCTCTTTCTCTCACCACGACTATTCTCAAAAGCACCAGAGAAAATTAACCGAGTTCTCAAGAGTATTTCTCCAGTTAGTAACGTGGAAATCTGGTCAATCTGTCACTAAAACCATAAAAAAAACTTCAAACCCCGTGTCACTTTAACTATACAGAGACTTTTCAAAGTAGTGGAGGTGCAGCGCAGAAGTGTTTCAGAATAAGATCTATAGGCTGCGGTGGTCTGAACTGAGATTCCTCCACTTACTCCCTCACTCTCAACTTTCCTACCACCAGAGAGAGAGAGAGAGAGAGAGAGAGAGAGAGAGGGAGAGAATATCAGGATCTAATGGGCTTAAGGAGTAATCAGTGCGGCTCCTTAACCTTGTTTCGAAGCTTCACACTTACTCGAGGCAGGGAAGGGAGCTAAACTGAGGAAATTGAGAGAGAGAGAGAGAGAGAGAGAGAGAGAGAGAGAGAGAGGCATTAGCGTGATCTTGAAAATTGGCGTCGAGGAGTCGCGCAACGCACTCGTCCCGCGCAAAAATGGCCTCAGTGTGTGAATTAGCTCTCTGATTTCGCTCCAAGGCACGAGGCGAAGTTAATGAGAAAACGCAAATAGTAAGTAACGCAATCTAAATAACAATTAATGCGGAAAAATAACTACTACACCGAATGAGCAAGAGAGAGAGAGAGAGAGAGAGAGAGAGAGAGAGAGAGAGAGAGAGAGAGAGAGAGAGAGAGAGAAAGCGCATAGGAGGTTGAAAAAAAAAAAAAAACTGGTATTAATATGCATGAGCTTGGGTTTAATGGAGGCCACTGTGTTTTACGAGCAAATTCCGAACCAATTTCTCCTCCTAGGCTGTCCACGAGTGTTTCCTGCCAAGGTATACACACAGTAGGCACCCACATAACGTTCTTCTCACGGTATGATTTTCTGTCTCACTCTTTCAGTC
>NC_087166.1:12577500-12580000 GCF_035594125.1 Scylla paramamosain
TTGAGTGGCACCAGTGACTCGTCAGGGTGTTGGAAGAGCGGGAGTGGACTCTAACTCGCTTAGGGTCAAGTCGCAAGATAGCAAGAACCGGGAACAGGGCAGAAAGAGAGAGAAATAGTAAAAGAGAATAAGACAGCCAGACGGCACCGAGAAGCAGAGTAAAAGGATGAAACACGTGCAGATGAGAAAACAAAACTAATAAAAATACACAGAAAACAGTAAAAGGGAAGAAAAGGTACAAGATAGAGAAAACGCTGAGGAGGGAAAGTAAATGGATTAAATGCAGGCAAATAAGAGAAAAAAAATGAAAACACAGAAAACAATAAAAAGAGAAAAGGCATCTGGGCTACAAGTGTATACGCAAAAAGAGAACTACAGACAAAGCAGGCTGAAGAAAAAAGACAATGGATAGCAGGAGACAAGAAAGCAAAGGGAAAAATTGCTGGCAGATGGGGAAACATGAGAGACATGGAATACATAGTAAAAAAAAAAAAAAAAGCGAGGAAAAGGAAGTGACAGAAAAGAGAGAAAAAAAATCCACTTAGGTAAGCAGATACAAAAAAACTGTAAACCAGCAAACAGACAGAAAAGGACAGCAGAAGTAAACAGTAGACTGGTAATAAAAAAGTAAACAGGTAGAACAATAAAAATCAAGAAAAAAGAGAGGGAATATCTAAACCAGCAGACGAAAAAAAGAACAAAAGAACCGGATAATAGATATAGAATAGACAGGTAAAGCAAGTTGAGGAGAGTAGAACAGGTACGAGTAGAGGAGGAGCATCCATCACCATCGCCTTTCAGCACTCTCGCCTTCGCTCATCACCGCTCCACAGCAGAAATTTACACCCAAATTGAACTCGCCGTAAAATGCAGCCCCTCCTTATCCTCCGGTACTGGGAAGCTACGCCGGCTGACGACCATTCTACGGGGTTGCTGCTGCTGCTGCTGCTGCTGTGTGTGTGTGTGTGTGTGTGTGTGTGTGTGTGTGTGTGTGCGCGCTATTTCCGGGTGGTGTTACTGTGTTTTAATTACAGTTTGGTGGTGTTTTTTTTAATGGAATGAGTGGGTAGGGGAAAGTGTGGGAAGTGTTTTTTTTTTTTCTGCTTATATATATTATATATATATATATATATATATATATATATATATATATATATATATATATATATATATATATATATATATATATATAATATATATATATATATATATATATATATATATATATATATATATATATATATATATATATATATATATATATATATATATATATATATATATATATATATATATATATATATATATATATATATATATATATATATATATATATATATATATATATATATATATATATACACACACACTTTTTTGTTGTCTTTTTTTGCATTATTAAATATTTGGAAAGAATATAGATTAGATACTTTTTGCTTTATTTATTTATCTATTATTTTTTTATGTAAGAGGAGTACTGGTGAACGGAATCAGAAAAAAAAAAAGTCCAGTGAAATGCCAGTCCCAAAAGAAAGGTCAAAGACGTCATCCAAAATTGGAGTATAAGTGTTATGAAACCTCCTCCTCAAAAAGTTCGTCATATGAAGTAGGAAACACCGTGTTAGTTAAATAATATTATCTACGCACCGTTCCTATGAACACAAAAGAATATTCAACACGAGCAGAATTACCCGGCGTTGCCAGGGTAAAATTTGTCTTTCCAAAGAACGGTTTATCACTCTAATTCAGCCGTTTCTTCGCCAAACCTGTTAACCGAAGAAAGTTTACTTTATAATGAACCTGAAATATACGTCCGTTTACTGTTGCACATGTCCTCTGTCGGTAGCCATTAACCTGGCGCTACCATCAAGAATTGGGTTACGGTGACAGATTTGCCTGAATGATCTAATGGTTTTGGGTTGGAAGCAGTTAAAACATTGCCTGTGTCACTCCCCGGATCAAACGGGACCGTCCTACCAAATTTAATGACCATCAGTTCATAGATGCATGTTATGTTAACTTCTGTTCACGATTCATAATATCGGTGAATTGATGAAACCTGCCTGAAAGATGAATTCGCTGAAGACCTCTGTATCACAGGAAATTCGACCACATACTGAAGGAAACGGTAGGTTGATGGGATTCAACTCCAAAGCTGACAATGAATGCTTCATTTATACCACTTCCCACCATTAAAAAAATAAAAACAAGATAACAATGATGCTTGGCGCCACCATCTAAAATGGGTTACGGTGTACCTAGCGCCACCATCAAGAATTGGGTTACTGTGACAGATTTGCCTGAATATTCTAACGGCTTTGGATTGGAGGTAGTTCAGGCATAGCCTATGTCACTCCCCGGATCAAGAGGGGACCCCCTACCAAATTTCATCACAATCAGTTCAATGACAGACAGACAGACAGTGTGTTTTATTATATAAGAAGATACCCAAAATTTAACTCCTTTAAATAAGGAACACATCATCATTATCAGGTACACATTT
>NC_087166.1:12582500-12595000 GCF_035594125.1 Scylla paramamosain
GTGTGTGTGTGTGTGTGTGTGTGTGTGTGTGTAAACTATCGCTTCTCTCATCTCTTTTCCTCCTTCTTTCTTTTCTCAATCCTCTTTCTATTTACTTTTCCTCCCTCCCTCGTATTCCCCTCCGCGGTATCAACGCGTGTTTGTCTTCATTCTGTTATCACGCCTCTCACTTATTCCCTTTCGCAAATCAAGCTACCATTTAAAATTAGAACTTAGAACTTTAACCTTATTCCCTCTTATTTTATCCTCCCCCTCTCTCTCTCTCTCTCTCTCTCTCTCTCTCTCTCTCTCTCTCTCTCTCTCTCTCGACAAAAAAAGTAGTCGAAAAAAATCTCAGTTCACATGGATACAAAAAATGGGTTGAAGCGACAAAAGTTTCACGATTCCTAGCGAATTATTTCAGCCCCAAAATCGTGCATTATAAATCAGGGGGCCGAGGGCAGTGTACACACCAAACTGTGTCAAAATGGCTGGGACAATATTTTTACATTAGTGGACGATTTAGATTCCTTTCCTCGCGCTATGCAACGTTGCCGGCAGAGAGAGAGAGAGAGAGAGAGAGAGAGAGAGAGAGAGAGAGAGAGAGAGGGAGGGAGGAAGGAAGGATAATTCTACTGAACACAAAACAGATGACAGAAAGTAAACACGAAACAGAGTAGCTAAAAAGATCAAAATTTCTATGTATTTAATTATCCCAATAAAAAAAATAAAAAAAAACATTCAGTAGAGATATAACAACACACTATTCCTTACTCTATTTATAAAAAAACACAACAACACACTGACTCACTCATCAAAGCAGCATCGCTAACTATCACCTTTTCACACTCTCACCCTAGTGCCTTCTTGTCCCTCGCAGCGCCACAACACAACAGCGGCAACTCATCAACACAGTCAACACTCCTCTGAGGCGTCACCAAGGAGGCCACGATTGCTCAACACACTGAACTTGTCGGGGAATTAGATTACAGGAGGTAGGACGGAGGGCAGAGAGTGGCAGTAGTTTGGGCGGGATGGTGTGGAGTTGGACGGGTTTATTTGGGCTAGATCGGGACTGGGCTGGAAGGAAGAATGGCAGGTAGGCACCACTGTTTACTCATATAACACTTGACCGTTTTCTATGTTCCTTTTGTCATTAGTCGGATGGGAGACTTACAGGGAAATGGCATCTCACGGATATACCATCACGATCTCTCTCTCTCTCTCTCTCTCTCTCTCTCTCTCTCTCTCTCTCTCTCTCTCTCTCTCTCTCTCTCTCTCTCTCTCTCTGGCCGACCCTTTTGTTTACACTGACACCCACGCATTCGGACGCTCAATTTGGCAAGGGAATCGGCTGGTGCGTTCTCGTTTTTTGTCGCCTCCGCTCGACCGTGAGCCAGCCTCGAGGCCACTCTATAATACAAACTTGTTGATTTGCCGACTCAGAACTCTCAATGGGATACGCCGGATGATATTATCATAGGAATTTACACTTTTTATCTCTCTCTCCCTCTCTCTCTTTCCTCGTAAACGAAAAGAATATGGTTATGTTTAAGCGTATAATTGCGAAATCTGGCATCTGCTGGTTGCTAACATCACGTGCTGGGGATTAATACTCCTGTCGCTTCCTGGTAATTCTCTGAGTGTTAAATTTCCGAATCGTGGCGTATTGAGTTCTGATATTCAGCTGACGGATACTTCGCCTTCAGCTGTTCCAGGCCTCCTCGTTAAAGTGGGATGATGTATTGGCTAGCGTATTGGTTTAGAGTTGTTAGGGTATCATTAGGAGACTTATGAGAGGAATATGTATCTGTATTAAGGGCAACTCACGTGTAGATAAGAAGCGTATTAACAGTCAATGTTAATATGGAATTCAGTTAAGGTATCGCTTGGAGGTTGTTATGCAAGAAAATGTACAGGTATTTAAGATAATGTACGTGTAACTAAGAAAATTAGTGGCAATGTTAATAAATAGATAGTAGATGTTATTTAAGTCAGCTATATATGACCCGACTACCATCTGCCCTAGTACCAAGTGACTGCAGACCGCTATTCAAACATCCTTAAATTAAATACTGCGAGTGAACAGCTGTTAGCCTCACAAATCAAGTAAACAGAGCCAGATCACTATTAAACCACATGAAAACCTCGCTATATGACCTTGTAATAACGTAACAACCTCAGTCTCATATATTCCTTTCATTTAAAATCTATAGCAGTTGAAACAAAAGCAATAAAAGGAAGAAAGGAGGAAAGAACGCTAAAGAACGAAGCTAGACCTCGTATTACCCTTTCACTCAGATTTGACAAAAGTGGGAATAGAGGCAATAGCGGAAGGAAGAGTAGCAGGTCCCGCGGGCGCCATCTATCAGACGCGAAGACAAACTCAAATCGACACTGCCTGCGCTTCCTTCGGGCTCTCCGGGTCCTCGTGAATCACCCAAAGCAAAGGAAGAAAAGAGAAAGAGAGCGAGAGTGCGAGAGACTTTCCGAGGCTAACGACGCCACTCCGGCACTCGTAGGTTTTCGCTTTTGTTTTTCTTTCTTATTCTGCGACTATAGTTATGAAGCAATCGAGGCGGAGTGGTCGAGACGAGTGTTTTGCGTTGTGTTCTGTGTTTTGCTTCCGGTGTGTGTGCGCGCGTAGACTGTGGTGGTGGTGGTGGTGGTTGCGGTAGTGGTGGTATCATTCCGTGGATTTTGTTGTGGTGACGTTGGTTGTTGTGGTGGAACTTGTGGTTGTGTTGTGTGGTGGTTGCTTGTGATAAAAAAAAAGTTATGGGTACTGGTAGGGTAGTAACAGCAACAGTAGTAGTAGTAGTAGTAGTAGTAGTTACAGCAGTAGTAATAATAGTAATGGTGGTAATAGTAGTAATAATAGTGGTAACAGTAGTAGCGATAAAATCACAATCACAACCACCACCACCAGAACCATAACTCCACCAAGCCAGAATCACAACCCTCCATTACAGTAACATTCCCCACACCCTCCATCTCACAACCTGCTCCTGTAACCACAAAAATCACCAAACCTAGCGGCACAATAACACTAAACACAACAACACAAACACACTGACACATTTCTTGACATGTGGGAAATGGTCTGTGGTTTAGATGCGTTTAGTTAAAAGACCAGAATTACCCTCCCGGAGCCCGCGACGCCTCTGTGGCTGCCGGGATAAAGAGGTCATTAAGAAAGGCAATTATCATTAACTGTAATCATCTCGGTGTTTATGACTGCCATAACTTGCGAGGCATTGTCACCTGACGGATTGGGTAATTACTCTCTCTCCTAGGTGTGTGTGTGTGTGTGTGTGTGTGTGTGTGTGTGTGAAGGTGCACCCTCCCTGTCTATTTTGCCAATATGAAACATGCCAGTGTGTGTGTGTGTGTTCATTATCTCTCCGTCCATGCATCAAAAAGCATTTAACAAACTTTCTACAGCACAAAACACACTAGAGATTCAACGAAACACTACCTCAACCACTTCACCACTAGAAAAAAAAAAGAAAAAAAAAATTATATATATATATATATATATATATATATATATATATATATATATATATATATATATATATATATATATATATATATATATATATATATATATATATATATTGCAGCACCAATAAAACAGTCTACCCTCAGAGTCCCAACCACAACGCAACAGAAAACGGCATTCATGACACAGCTTAAGGACAGCAAGTTAAGTTCATTAGGGAAGCTTAGTAAAGGAAACCAGGGAAAGTACCTCAGTCTTCCTTTCTTTCTCTCTCTCACTCTCTCCTCAATACATACAAATGCGTATAATCCATTTAAGAAGACATAAGGAGAGGACTGCCGGCATAACAAATTGCAACTATAAACTTTGGATAATAGTTCTCTTCCCGCACACGAACACCATTCTCTTGTAATTAAAGAAAACGAGAGCGAGTGTCATCATAGAAACTGCAAAACGAGAGAATGGTGCCCCACTCTCTCCCTTCCTTGTCCTTCTCGTCCCTTTCCAACACTGCTTCCCCACTCTCTCTCTCTCTCTCTCTCTCTCTCTCTCTCTCTCTCTCTCTCTCTCCTTTAAACTAGATCGAAGCAATCATAAGTCTGTCGGTCTCCCTGTCGGTCGCTCTTTCTGTCCACGTCCGTTGCTGCTCGTCACATACACACACACACACACAGTTAAGTGCCTGAATGCCGGACTGTTGCCATTAACCAGAATTAGATTAAATCCTCACCAAACAGCAAGAATAACAAGCCTCCATCATCATTAATGTTTACTACTATTACTACTACTACTACTTCTAATACTAGCATTACTTACCGCGCTGAACACGTCGCCATCTGTGGTTATTTAAATATCAGCAGTTTTCAGCACAAGCTTAGCACATTCCCGGAAGCTTACAAGCTAACACATCCTAAGCACCACACACCTGTCAGCTAATTAGCCACAACTGTCTCCTACGTAATCCACATCTGTCCAGGGATACACGTGTCAGTCGTTAAGAGCACGTACCACCACACCTGTCTGATTTGTATCTGTTCGCGGCAAGTTATGTAAAAAAGGAAGCGGAGATGCGGCGTCCATGAAGAGAGATGAGGAACTGGTCTCTGTGAAGTCTGATGCGTCGTGAACCAACGAGTTCGAAGCTTCATGAGTTTGTGAGTATATGAGAGAGTCGTGGATTCAAACCTTCGTCGCCTCGTAGTCAATAGCGATAGAATTTAAGCACATACACACACACACACACACACTAGTATATCTAAGATAGCACAGACCATTACCCTGACGAATAGCCAATCGTTCTCTCACTCCCAATCAGTTCCTGCTAAGTTAGGGACATTAACTCCATGTTGGATTAGGTGATCAAAACAGTTCCCACCTGAAAGAAGGCTTCGTTTTGTCTGCTAACTCTTGTCACCTTTCGTCACCTCCTGCTTGCGTTACTCGAGTCCGGGTTATTCAAGTAAGGGATGATTTTGGAGGTAATATTAAGCTTTGCTGTGACGCATTAGGTAAACGTACGAGTAGTGAGTTATGTGATAGTAAGTTAGCGTCAAATCAATTCACTTTACCCTGGGAGAGTTAAGGGCAGTTGTGTTATATCGGAGTGAATGGAAAGTCAGGGTTTAAAGGTGTGTGTGTATGTGTGTGTGTGTGTGTGTGTGTGTGAAGTGTTATTTACGAACATAGGAACATAACACACCTTGGAATTTAAACAAGCCGACTATATTTTGTAGTTTCTTTTCGGAAGCAGCATTATGAAAGGGCATTGTGTTGTTATTATTTCATTATATACTTTTATTATTGACTTTTGTACCTTTGGCTCGACTCCGTGTAACACAGAATTAGGTAAACAAAAAAAATCAAAATAAAGCAGTCTACAGGAAGCCATCAGTCCTTCACGTGGCAGCCCTCTCATAAAACATACATATCTACACCCACCAATCATCCTATCAATAAAACGATCAAATCCACTGGTCATATCTAAGCATACATCCATAAACTGCGTAGAGTAAGCCATAGAGAGAGTAGATCCATCGATTGCCCAGCGCTTACAGAAACTAAACTGCGCAACGACCATTTTCTCCCTCTGGCCAATAGGAAAAGATCACAACTACCCCCACCCATCCCTGTCCTCCTCCTCTCTCCCTCCCCCCTTCCTCTCTCCCGAGCGCCAATCACATCAACGAGGCGGTATTTGCGATAATCTAATTGGCACAGCAGGTGAGCATACGGCAGGTACTTAATTACTGACCATTTATTGAACACAGGTGAGCTTCCCTTCGCGGATCCCATATTGTAAATTATTTCATTATATCCTTCGTAAAAAAAAAAAAAAAAAAAAAAAAAAAGAATATAGGATACCACTTTCCCGAACGGATTTAAATTCGTGGATAAATTCGAGTTAATCTGTGCCACGCATAAACCAACAGGTATTCCCGTCGTATTTGCGAGTGTCATGGAAATCCCTCCCACTTTTGTATATTTTCAAGGTGAAGCCAAATTTGTTGCACTTACGCCAATGTGTGCTTAAGTGGAATGCATCCTCACTTTTTCCCAACCAGTCAGCCACCCCGTTAGCCAGCCATACAGCCAGACAGTTAGACAGCCAGCCAGCCAGCCAGTCAGCCACCATACCGACAAACCATCTAATCAGTCAACCAGCCAGCTACCTAAGCAGCTAGCCAAAACAGCCAGGTAGTAAGCCAATCAGCCACCTAGCTAGACAGTCGTCCAGCCAGCTAGCCAGCCAGCCAACTATCCATCCACCCACCAATACAGTCAGTCAGCCAGCCAAACAGACAGCCACCCACCCACACAGCCAGTCAGCCAACCAGCCACACTTCCCACTCCACCCACTCTCTCTCCCTATTCTATTCCCTTTGCTACACTCGCATGCAACGCTTCCCCGCTACAGCCCCATTCCCTGCTCTCATCTCCTATTCCCCCTCCTGCCTCCCACGCACGCCACCTCTCACTTACTGTTCCTCCCTCTCTCATCCTACCCTTCCCTCTCTCATCCCACTCACTCCCTCCCAGCCACTGATTCCTCACCAGTGTCCTTTCATTATCAATCCTCTCCCGGCTGTCACATCCCACTCACCTCCTGTGTCTTCTGAAGCGCCTCACTTTCGCGGTAGTGGTGATGATCAGTCGTTTGAGGCCACTGAACGATGGGAAGGAGAGGGCCACAGTGAGGGCAGATCTCAGGGCGCGGTGGGGAGAGAAAGAAAAGATGCTGGTAATGGTAGTGGTGGTGGTGAAGGTGGTGGAAGTGTGTGGTGGGGTCATGTGAAGTGTATTAGAAGCAAGAACAATATTGGTGAGCTTTAAAATACATATATTCCAATTCTACTATCAATAAGTATTTACGATAGTACCCCTTCTGTATATTTGTTTGAAATAAAGCGTAACTGCCTAATTTTTCAGTGTTTCCTTTAACAGTAACTTATCTTTATCTAATTCCAATGAGAACGCGAAAGAAATTTCCCCTTTTTATAATAGCCAGTGTTTTTTAATCCTCTGCATTCTGGGAAAAGGAATCGAGTCTGAAGTTTTTTTTATCTATATTAAGTGCGTGTTTCCCTTCATCCTCCAAGAAAACAATCTAACTTATCTTTATTTGGAATGAGAAAGCAATTACTTTAATAGTCCAAGCCTTTTAATCCTCCAAGTGTTTTGAGAAAAAGCAAATGAGTCTTGGGTCTATTTTTGTATTAAGCATAACATACAATATTTGGTCAATGGTTCCATAAGAGAAAACAATCTAAGCTATCATAATTTTGAATGAGAACGTGAATTACATTTCCCTTTTTTTTTTTTTTTATAAAAGTCTGTGCTTGGGTTTGTTTATATATAAAGAAAACTCTAATTTTTTTTTCAGTGTTTTCTTTCATACTATAAAGGAAAACGACTAACTTTATAATAGTCTATGCTTTGCAATCCTCTACGTGTTCTGGAAAAACAAAATGAGTCTTGGATTTGTCAAGTGTAACATCCAATTTTTCACTTAACTTTCTAGAAATGGAAACGACGGATCACTTCTCTTTTTTATAATACGAGTAGTCCACGCTCTTTAATTCTCTACGTGTTGCGGGAAAGAAAAAAAAAACGAGTCTTGGGTGAGTCGAAGCACTTCATCTCGCGGGGCAGATGGACGAGGAAGCAGTACTCAGCTGGCTCTCGCTTCACCGCTCTATCTCTTCTTATGACTTTGTCGATATTTATTCTATTCTTCCTTTCCATCCTCCCTTTCCCCTCCGACGTCCAATATTCTATGTCTGTTTTATCGTGTTGTGTGTTTTGTTTTCTCTCCTGCTTCCTCCTCCTATTCTGTCTCTCTCTCTGTTTCTCTCTCTCTCTCTCTTTCTCTTTCTCTCCTTTAGTTGTTAGGTTCAGCTTTATTTTCTTTTCTTTTCTTTTTTTAGATGTCGGTTGGTGTTATTTCTGTTTTCATTTATACTTTTGCTTTTATGATAGGTTTGTTTTGATTCTCTCTTTTGTCTGTTATTTATCTTCTTTTCATGCTTTGTTTCTATTTGTCATTGCTTTTCTCGTGTTTTAGCTTAATTTTCTTCCTTTTTTATTCGTCTTCCTCTTCTTCCTCTTCCTGCTTCTCCTGTTGCCTGTTATTTTTTTTTCATGTTTTATTTCTGTTGCTCACTGTTTCTTTTATTATTTTAGTTGATTTTCCTTTCCTTTTCCATTTTTCTTTTCCTCCTCCTCTTACTCTTCTTCTCCCTCCTACTCCTCCTGCAGCAAGTGTTCCTATTCCCCATCCTCTCTTTATACCGCCTCTTCACTCTTTCTTATCTCTTTTCCTTAGTTTTCTTTCTTTCTTTCCTCCTACTTCTGTTTTCTCTTGTCACCACCACCACCACCACCACCACCACCGTTACCACCACCACCACCACTACTTCTCCCTCTCGTCCTCTCCTCTCTATACAGATAATCACAGCGGCCTTGAGATAAGAAGACCTTCAGTCGATGCTTTTCATTGTCAGTCGAGAGATTCCTCCTTAAAAATCTATTAAAGAATAAGGGGATGGACTTTTTTTTTTTTTTTGTCGTGTATCTGAGGTCGCTGGAGGAGACTTTGAAAGGCACTACTATTAAGGAAGAAAAAAGGGAGTCTCTCTCTCTCTCTCTCTCTCTCTCTCTCTCTCTCTCTCTCTCTCTCTCTCTCTCTCTCTCTCTCTCTCTCTCTCTCTCTATGGAGATGCCAGATGAGATATTGTCTTTTTAACTCCTTTTTTTCCTAATTTTTTTTTCTCCCTCTTTCACATTCTCATAATACGACGCATTGTATATACCTTATTTTTCCTTTCTTTCTAGACCTCCTTTCATTCGTCTTTCCCTAATCCACCTTTCTCTCCCTCCGGACTCCCTTTCTCTTCCTATCTATGCCTCTCTTCCTCTCATCTCAAAAGATTTTAAAGGACAATCATAGGAGAGGGATAAACTATTGTATTCTTATCATCATCTTCGTTTTCTATCATCGTAAAGCCTCAAGTCCCCAGCATAGGTTCAGTGTCCCGTTTTCTTTAGGGTCGTTTTTCATGGTCTCTTTTCCGGGGAGACTTCGGAGGAGTATGAGTGTTTGAGTGCTACTTTGTATCGATACTGATGAGGGAAGGAAGGAAACAAGGAAGGAAGAAAGGAAGGATGAGAGAAAGAAGAAAGGAAAAGAAGTTAAATCGATTATGTATGAAGGAAAATGTCATGGGCTAGAGTTATAAGGAAGGAAGGAATGAAGGAAAGAATGAAGGAAGGAAGAAAAAATAATATTGATTATATACGTATGAAGGAAAATATGAGGTGGTCCAGGGTTATGAGGAAGGAAGGAAGGAAGGAAGAAGAAAGGAAGGGGGAAGCAAATGAAAAAAAAAAAAATGAGATGATAATGTAATAAATAAGAAATGAGAGAGGGAAAATTAAATAAATATGGAAATTAAAGAAATCAGCCAGTTAATGCATGCAGGAAGAGATTAATTGCATGTACGTAAATATTAATGAAGAGGAAGTGATAAATATGATAATGAAAATGAATAAAAAATGAAAAGACGAGAAGAATAAATGGAAAGGAATGAAAAAAGGAGGATTATACTAATACTAATAAAAGGAAAGTTACAACATATACGTACAAATCGAAATAACTGCATTATATATATATATATATATATATATATATATATATATATATATATATATATATATATATATATATATATATATATATATATATATATATATATATATATATATATATATATATATATATATATATATATATATATATATATATATATATATATATATATATATATATATATATATATATATATATATATATATATATATATAAACACCGAAATGCAAAATTAAGGTAAATATATAGAAAAAGGAAAAAGAAAAAAACGTTTGTGTATAAGTATTAATAAAGAAAAAAGCGAAAACTATAATTAAAAGAAATTCATGAATGATGAAAAAGACGGGTAAAATAAATGGAAAGGAATAAGAAAAGGAGGATTACACACACACACACACACACAAGAAAAAAACACTATAAATATAAAAAAAAAAAAAAAAATAAAACAAACACCAAAACGAAAAAAAAAAAATAAATAAATAAGATAGATGTATAGAAAAAAATATATATAGTGGTAACTTTCCTCATAATACACACACGATACGAAGCTCGGTTCAGACGCTTCGCGGGTGATGACTGAGGCTCCGAACTTTGCTTCAACTACTAATGAAAGTCTTGCGGGAAAGTTAACACGGGAATCAATAAAAACAACAACAAAAAGAGAGAAAATCATGAGGCGGGATTAAGAGAGAGAGAGAGAGAGAGAGAGAGAGAGAGAGAGAGAGAGAGAGAGAGAGAGAGAGAGAGAGAGAGAGAGAGAGAGAGAGAGTGCTCACAAAATAAAAACGTTGATCCTGAAAAGAAGAAATTGCCCAAACAAGGAGGGGGAGGAGTAAAAGGAGGAGGAGGAGGAGGAGGAGGAGGAGGAGGAGGAAGAGGAGGAGGGGAAGACCATTGCTAGGTGTAAACTATTTAAAACTCCCTCAAGGGTCCAACTTTTGGCAGGAAGAAAGTGAAGAGGTTATTTTTCTCTATTTTTCTTTTTTTCCTTTGTCACAACTGCGGGGGAGGGAACTAAGAGAGAGAGAGAGAGGGAGAGAGAGAGAGAGAGAGAGAGAGAGGAGAGAGAGAGAGAGAGAGAGAGAGAGAGAGAGAGAGAGAGAGAGAGAGAGAGATTTGATTTGATTAATTTATTGCACAAATAGCGTCAGACACCATAAAATAGAGAAACATAAAAACAGTTGTCAGCTAAAGCAAATGGTATACAGGACGCTCACAGAGAGAGAGAGAGAGAGAGAGAGAGAGAGAGAGAGAGAGAGAGAGAGGAGAGAGAGAGAGAGAGAGATTTGATTTTCTTAAGTGTTATAATTTTTCTCCGTCAACGCCGAACTAAAATAATTAAAAATGAATAAAATGAATAAGATTGACGACAAATTTCAACACTGTGCTTTGGCTCAAGTTTCTCTTCTTTGAGCTTCAGATGCGAGTCTGTTTCTAGGAATGTTCAGGAAGAGAAAAGCTGGAGGATCTAGGAAGGAGTCAATATTCGAAATTTATACATACATACATACGAGTATATATACATCCTCACCTTTACTCACTCCTCCCCTTCCTCCTGCTTTTCTTTTCTAGTGCTCCTACTTCACTACACTTCTCATTCTAGCTCTCCTTCGGTCTCCTCTTTTCTCCCTTTCCTCTTCACCTGTCCTTACCTGTGCTCACCTTTGCTTCTCTCCCCTTCCCACTCACCTGTTTTTATCTGTACACTTTTCACAGGTATAAACGTTTCCCTTTCATCGCCAAGGTCACTCATTGCCTAAGATTCTTCCATCAAATTTACATCACGTTCTGGCCTTTGCTTTTTTTTTTTTCTTATGTTTGTGTGTGTGCGTGTGCGTGTGCTGTGTGTGTGTGTGTGTGTGTGTGTGTGTGTGTGTGTGTGTGTGTGTGTGTGTGTGTGTGTGTGTGTGTGTGTTTTATTCCTGTATACTAATTAATGTTTTGTTTTCGTCTGAGAATTGCTTCATGTAAGTTTCTTGATTTATGCATTATTCATCTCTCTCTCTCTCTCTCTCTCTCTCTCTCTCTCTCTCTCTCTCTCTCTCTCTCTCTCTCCTCTCTCTCTCTCTCTCTCTCTCTCTCTCTCTAAACCCTATTCCCACTCAAACTTCATTCACTTCTATACCTCCTCCTATATCTTCTCCTCCTACTCCTCCTCCTCCTCCCTCTTACCCCTCACACTCTCTCTACCCATCACCACCACCACCACCACCACCACCTACCCAGCTCTCCCCACCACCGCCAGGAGCCACTAGTCACTCAATAGTCCCGGTAACTCGGCAGGACCAAAGTGCAATTTTCGAAGTTGAGAATCGTCGAGTTTCTTTTCCTTTTCAAAATGGATGTTTGTGTCGGTCTGGAGGTCAATCCGTCCGGGTTTATCCCAGCAGGAGAGAGAGAGAGAGAGAGAGAGAGAGAGAGAGAGAGAGAGAGAGAGAGAGAGAGAGAGAGAGAGAGAGTAGAGAGAGTAGAGAGAGTAGAGAGTTTGTATCTAGAGTTGTGTTACTGTATTAGTGATGGTGGTTCCTCTGTGTGTGTGTGTGTGTGTGTGTGTGTGTGTGTGTGTGTGTGTGTGTGTGTGTGTGTGTGTGTGTGTGTGGTACCGATAGTTTTATAGCGTCCCATATCATCACGCCAAGTAAGCCTGAACTAGAGTCACACCAACCACTTCTGAAGATAAGAATAAAAAATAAGTCTATCTCTACGTTGCCATCGCCCTTGGGAGGTGAAATGGAGTAGTACAATAAGGAAAGCATTAAAGTATCTCGTAAAATTCAACTGCTGTAGCATTTCTTCACATTACAGCGAGAAAAAGGAAAAACAAGTGTTAAAGTTGACATTTTTCAAACCATCCTGAATTCCACTAAGTCT
>NC_087166.1:12605000-12610000 GCF_035594125.1 Scylla paramamosain
CCCAAAAAAAAAAAAAAGTACATGGTAAGAAAAATATACAAAGGGCACAGGTGAGACAAAAATTAATAAATGACGTGAAAAATAAACTGCAGGTGAAAATAGACCTACCTAAATTTCATGCTAAATTAAACTGTGCTACTGATTCAAGAGATATGCTAACTCGTGCTGTAGATAAGTTAGGAGCAAGTTAGGAACTCCAGTGGGGAAGAGAAGTGCAGGAAGGAGAGTGGAGGAAGAATAGTGGAGGAGGGAGAGTTGAAGAGGAAAGTGGAGGCAGAGGGGTGGATGAAGAATAGTGTAGGAAGGATAGTGGAACAGAGAGAGAGAGAGAGAGAGAGAGAGAGAGAGAGAGAGAGAGAGAGAGAGAGAGAGAGAGAGAGAGAGAGAGAGAGAGTCGAGGCGTGACATACGGAAAGACAGACAGAAGGAAGATTAGACGGAGAGAGAGAGAGAGAGAGATAAAGTGTGAGAGAGGAAAAGGATGCTGGAGCGGAGAGAAAGTAAGAGCGAGTGAGGAGGGCTAGAAAAAGACGACACAGCAAAGGAAACGACAAGTGGAAAAGGGAAATGGCGAAACGAAGAAAGGAAAAGGAGAAAGGGCGAATTGTAAGATGAAGGAGAGAGAGAGAGAGAGAGAGAGAGAGAGAGAGAGAGAGAGAGAGAGAGAGAGAGAGAGAGAGAGAGAGAGAGAGCGGCAGGGAAAGAGGGAGACTGAAAAAAAGAGATCGTGGAAGGAAGGAAGGAAGGAAAGGGGAGGGAGGCGCGAGTACAGAAGATGGAGGAGAAACGGTAAAGCAAGGAAGGGTGATAAAGAAGGAAAGTGGAGGAGTGAGGAGAGTGAGGGAGATGGAGAGCCTGTCAGTTCAGAAGACTTTCAGCAGCAGAAGCAGCAGCGGCGGCGGCGGTGGTGATGGTGGTGGTCTGAAGGCAGCGTACACTAGGCAAACAAAGGAACAAGAACAGCAGCAGCAGCAATGGTAGGAGCAGCAGCAGTGGTGGAGGCTTACACAGCACAGCACATGGCACACAGCACACAGCACTGCGCTTAAACTTTGCACATCAGTCGTGCCGCCACGAGAGAGCAAGTGAGTGAGTGCGGATGAAAGAGAGAGAGAGAGAGAGAGAGAGAGAGAGAGAGAGAGAGAGAGAGAGAGAGAGAGAGAGAGAGAGAGAGAGAGAGAGAGAGAGAGAGAGAGCGGAAAGAGTAAAGAGAAATATGAAAAGCCACAACTTACTCAGAGGGCAAAAAAATCACAATAATTTCCGAGAACGACCCCCCAAAAAAAAAGAAAATAAAGAAAGGATGAATGTAATAATGGGAACATAATATTACTGCTGCCCTTTATAAATATGTATAATTCGGACAGACAAGAAGGAAAAAACTTAGAAGGACTGCAGATCTATTCCATAAGAAAAGAAAAAAAGAAAGAAAAACACGCTTCCCTGAATCTACAAACCACGACGAGATACACAAAGACTATGAAAGTAAAGAGAAAAACAGATCAGAAATTTGACTGACGCTTAAAGAAAATACCAATAATAAGACAGCAAGGAGAAAAAGCAATTACGTTTGCCCCGAGTAACATCGTAGAGAGAGAGAGAGAGAGAGAGAGAGAGAGAGAGAGAGAGAGAGAGAGAGAGAGAGAGAGAGAGAGAGAGAGAGAGCAACCGCAAAGTATATTTTCATGAGGTCTTCAGTGGGAGAGACATTTTTAAAACTCCTATAACGAGGCCTTTTTTTTGACATCTGAGCGAGACACCTTAAATACCCCTCCTCCTCCTCCTCCTCCTCCTCCTCCTCCTCCTCCTCCTCCTCCTTCTCCTCCTTCTCCTTCTCCTCCTTCTCCTCCTCTTCCTCGTAACGCCCTAAGTTCTTCAGTTTGCCCTTAATATTTTAAAACGTCGCCTGATCTTTGGTACCTTGAACTCATTATTAAGTCGAGGGTGTGTGGGAATTTGGCTCACACGCTGATGCCTTGTTTGCTCGACTTAGTTCGCTTCGCCAGGTTCGTATCCCGCTGTCCGTTGCCTCCACCTTCACGTTTTCTCTGTGTTGTGCTGGTGGTGGTGGGTGTTGTGGTGGTGGTTTTGGTATTACTGATGTTGTTGTTGTTAATGGTACTGGTGTTAGCGGTGTTGGTGATTATTTCAATGTGTTTTGTTGCCGCCCGTTGTTGTTTGTGTGTTCATTTCGTTCTGTTTGTTTTTGATTTCGGATTGTTAATGGTGAGTTTTATTTTACGGTGGAACACGCTCCGTTTGTTTACTTGCTTGTTTGTTTATTTGCTTTTCGCAGGTAGGGAGGGAAAGGGGATGGGATTAAGTTTTGTGTGTTATTTGTTACGTCTACTTTAAATCTGTTTTCTTTTTTTCCTTATCTTATTTTCCGCTATTTTGTTTTGTGAAAGTGAATCTGTGAAGTTCCTCTCCATTTATTTTCAGTCTATGGAATTGTTCTGTTGCTTTGTTGTGCGGTGAGAATGTTCTGTTAATTATGACTAACTTATAACCGTTAACGTGCTATTAACGAAAACAATGTAGAGAAACAGGAAAGAAAAGAAAAATCAGCAACAGAAACATTACCCAGTGCTTTTCTCAAGTGTCATTATCTCATGTGCTTCCTTATCTCTTTCTTCGCATCTCTCATCCATTACTAAAAGGAACCGTTGGAAATCCTAAAGAACATTAAAAAAGAATTAACAAAAGTCCTAAAGAACACTAAAAAGTACCAATAAAAATCCTACACAACATTTAAAGGAATAAATAAAAACGCTAAACACACTTAATAGAAAACAGTAAAAATAAAAATAATTCTATGCAACATTAAAAAGAAACAATAAAAACACTACTCAACATTAAAGGGAAACAATGAATATCCAATGCATCATAAAAAAAAAAAAAGAGGGGGAGGAATAAAATTAAAATCATGACATTAAAATAAACCAATAAAAAAAAAAAAAACAAGCAAGATTTTAAAGGAGCCCATGAAAATAATGAAATCCTTCGCGAAATTAAAAGTAACCAATTAAAACCCTAGCAAACATTAAGAACCACCAACAAAAAATACATTCAAAGTAACCCCGTAGAAAAAGAACAAAAAAAAAGAAAAAAGGAAAGAAAAAAAGAAACGCAAACGCCAAGAACTTCAGCCAAACAGTCTTTCCTTCTTTAGCGAGTGGAGTTCCAGCAGCTTCCCGTCACCGAGCAGCGAAGTCGACCAGCAAGTTTTCGTGTGTCATTAAAAAAGGCGACTAACACACTGCATCTGGCGGCCTTGGAATGCACCCCCGTTTGTCTAAAAGCGTGGTGATTTGCGTGCCATTTTTCCCCTTGTAAATTTACGCCGTGAATATAACGTGAGTTGAGAGTATGTCACCATTTTTAAATAAATATTAATTAGAATATTTAACAACGAGGAGAGAGAAGGAGGAGGAGGAGGAGGAGGAGGAGAGGAGGAAAGAGAAGAAGGAAAGGAGATAATAAATGCAGGAGAGAGAGAAAGTGAGAGCGAAAGAGAGGAAGGATGAAGGGAAGAAAGAATGGATTGGGGGTAGGAAGGATGAAGAGACAGAGGAAATTAGGAAAAAGGAGACAAGGAGAGAGTCTCAAGGAGCGAAAGACGAGAGGAAGCAGAGACAGAAAAGAAAAGATTAAAGGGAGGAGAGGAAGGAAAGGGGAGTCGAGGAGGGAAAAAATAGGAGGAAACGAGATTTAGGGAAGAATTTCAATAGGATGGGAAACAGAGGGAAGAGGAGGTTAAAGCTAAGGAAGGAAGAAGAAAACGTTGAGAAAGGTAACGCAAAACAATATATGAATTATGATGGAAGAAAGATGAAAAAGGAAGTAAGGAAGATAAAAACTACTCAAAAAGAATAAAAATACATAAATGGGAATAAAGAAAGAAAATAATTTAAAGCTGAAAGGAAGAGAAAGAGACAGAGAGAGAGAGAGAAAAAAAGACAAGATAGTAATACGTGATATAAAATAGCTAAAAAAAATCCCTGATAGGTTAAAATGTAACCAATTCTAACTTTCCGCATCAATTGTTGTATACACCACGACCGCAAATAAAAAAAAAATAAATAAATGAAAGAGAGGAAAAAATAAATAAATAACCGAAAAAAATATTAAATCAGAACCGCTTCACGAACACCATCCACGAACCAGCGAGTGAAGCAGCAGCGTGACCCTTCGAACCATTGTACAGCAAACGAAGTACCGCGAACCACCGCCGCTAACGAACCAATAATCTTTACCTTCCTCTCGCTCCTACAACGCGAATAAACCATCCAAACGAACCGACGAACGAACCTCCATGAAGCAAACATTCGAATCACACACCTGAGTTCAATTTTACATAAACGAATCCTTTTTTCTAACTTTTTCCTTACTTTCGGAAGGTCCGTGGCAAAGTCTGAAGGAGACAAGGAGAGAGAGAGAGAGAGAGAGAGAGAGAGAGAGAGAGAGAGAGAGAGAGAGAGAGAGAGAGAGAGAGAGAGGAAAAAGGAGAGCGAGAAAAAAGGGCAATTATATGAACTTGGGCGAAGTAAAGTTGATGGTTTCGATTTTACGTGAGCGAATCTTTGTTTTTCACATCCTCCTTATTTTCTGAAGCTTGGGCGATGAAAGTCAGAGATTAGAAGAGGAGCGTAAAAAAGAAAAAAAGGACAATTATATGAAGCTGGGCGAGGTAAAGTTGAGAGTTTTCATTTTAAATAAATGAATCTTTTTTTCATTCTTTTCTTATTTTTGAAACTTGGCAATGAGGTCTGAGAGTAGGAGAGGAAAGTAAAAAAAGTAAAAAAAGGACAGTTATGTGAACTTAGGCAATAAAATTTGAGGTTTTCGATTTTTTTTTATTGGCGAATTTTAATTTTTTCATACTTTCCTTATTTTCAGAAGACTTTAAATAAAAGCCAGGTATAAAAAAAGAGAAAGAGAGTGAAAGAAAAAGAAATCACATGAAGATAAGCGAGATAAATTTAAGGGTTTTGATTTTA
>NC_087166.1:12615000-12632500 GCF_035594125.1 Scylla paramamosain
GTGTTTTTTTTTGCTTTGGTTCACTTTTTCTACTTAAATTTTGTAGTTATGGTTCAATTTTTTTACTTGCGTTGGTAGCTCTGGTTCTCTTATTTAAGCTACTTTTGTATTCTACTTCCCTTAAGTCTTACTCGGCGCCGCTACATTCTCTTGTCTGGTTCCACTTGTACTCTAGTCACTTTCTGAATTTGTACGAACACACTGTCTGCAACTTTCCCTCCTGCATTAGTTTGGTTCCACTTGTTCTTGTATTTCCTTCTATATATTTGTTTTATTTACTTTACTCCTTTTCTCTACTTTCTCTCGTCTACTGGTCTGGTTCCTTTCTAAATTTGTAGGGAAGACACAGTCTGCAACTTTCCTTCGTGCAATAGTTTGGTTCCACTTGTTCTCTTGCACCACTTGTACTTCCTCCCGTGCGCTGGCTGGTTCGTCTCCATTCACTTCACTTGGCCCCGCGTGCTGGGCCCACTTCATCTCCTATGCTGGCCTCACGTCCTCTCTCACGCGCCTCACCAAGTTAACCTTCTCGTGTCCAGTACAGATTCAGGCGTGGAAGTGAGTGAGGCTGGCGAGTTTGTCGGTGTAAATTGTTAGTGGTGAGTGTAGGACTTTGTGTGAGTTGTAGCTCTATGCGTGTGAGTTTATTTATTTTTGTTTTACCTCTATTTGCTTTACTTTTTTCTTTACAATGCAGATTAATTAGATTGTTCTTCTCGCCTCACTCTCGCGCGTGGATTTACTGCTTGCTAACTTGGCTGTAAATGGCTTTGTAAATTGTAATACTTGCCGGTAAAATAAAATAAAAAAAGTAAATAAAACACAGGAATTACGCTATGAAATTGGAACAATAATCTCAATATGTTTTAATTTACTCTTGTTTATCTATATAATAAATCTCAACTTGTTTTCCTTTTACAATTCCTACTGTTTGGGGATAATCCGCTTCTTTTTACCCCCCTCTTTCTTTCTCTCTCTCTCTTTTAACTCCAAACGATGTCCAGATAAGCGCCACAAAACTCGGAACTTTACGTTGAATTTCCGAACTGGAATCTGAGGAACCGATTGGGATTAAGCGGCTGAGGGCGGACGGGGGAAAAGAACCAACTGCTGGGGACGTCCGGAAGATGGAGAAAGAGGACGAAGAAAACGAAAGACCACAATGAGACTCGTTTTTAGAAGCAATGCGGGATCTGAGCGGTGGACGAGGCGGGGCAAGGCGATGCGAGGTGAGGCGGACACGGGAACTGATAGGTTTGGATAGATAGGCACGGACTGGCAAGGAGAGGAAAGGACTGGCGAGGGCATAGGAATTGAGGCTTTTCTGAGCAGCACTGGTGGCACGTGATACAAACGACAAGCTGATAAGGTTTCTGGCAGCGGTGACGTGGCGGTGCAGCGGAAACACAACGAGGAAGGACGGAATATCAGTGGCAGGGAAGCTTGTTATTTATTTTTTTCTGAGTGACGAGGCTTGATAAGATTGACAATGACATGATGTTTTTTACCGTATTTCTCGTCCCCCTTTTTTCCCATGATCGCTTGTCTGTTGCCATTGTGCTTGTGCGTGTGTGTGTGTGTGTGTGTGTGTGTGTGTGTGTGTGTGTGTGTGTGTGTGTGTGTGTGTGTGTGTGTGTGTGTGTGCGTGTTTTTCATGTTGGCTTTTGTGCTGATTACAGTGTTAATTAAAATGTGGGTTGAAATAATTACGGAGATAATCGTGATTCATGAATTTTTCATTGATTTTGTGACAGTTTTTTTTTTTCCAAATCAATGTACTCTCTCTCTCTCTCTCTCTCTCTCTCTCTCTCTCTCTCTCTCTCTCTCTCTCTCTCTCTCTCTCTCTCTCTCTCTCTCTCTCTGAGTGTGTGTATGTATATATGTGTGTATGTACATGTATTAGTCTGCATGTGCGCGTGTGTGTTAGTCTGTATATGTGTGACTGTGTGTGTTAGTCTGTATATGTGTGTGTGTGTGTGTGTGTGTGTGTGTGTGTGTGTGTGTGTGTGTGTGTGTGTGTGTGTGTGTGTGTGTGTGTGTGTGTGATGAGACTTAATGAAGACAAAACCCAAAATCAAGTGGTCGGACACTCGCATAAGGGAGAAAAAACAGCGTGCTAGGGACAGAATGGATGGCAGCTGCCTCTCGCGGCTTCCTACTAAACTGTATAAAGGACGGCCACCTAAATCCTCATGCCTTGTGAAGTAGGACAAATATGACGAAAATATGCATGAGTCCCACACTTGAGAAGGAATATATATAGCTCACCAACGCTAAAAAAGGAGGGGAGGGGAAAACAAAGAGAAAAATACAGGAATTCGTATGCTGTATGAGTCGTCAGTGGAATGGTTACAGTGAATATGCTGCGCGTTTCTTTCTGGAGTTACATGAGGAAATTCAAGTGGTTTTGTAGTGCAGGAGGTGGAGGCGTGGAGGGTGGTTGTTATAGTCTGTAGTGGAATGAAGTGGTGAGTGAGTAGTCTTGAAGATGTTTGGTGTTGTATTGTCACACACAGACATGTAAAAAGTAATGCAGAAAGAGAAAGGGAAAAATATGATAAAAACACACGCAAATACAAAGAAGACAAGATATACAAAAAAAAAAACATGAATAAGGAAAACAGAATAAACACAAAATAACAAACAGCACACAAAGATACTCAAAGAACAAAGTAAAAAAGCAAGAAAAGACAAGCAGAGAGAGAGAGAGAGAGAGAGAGAGAGAGAGAGAGAGAGAGAGAGAGAGAGAGAGAGAGAGAGTTAGTCCCGTCCCTGAGAGTGCGGAAGAGACAAGAGTGAGGGACGAGAGGCGGCGAGACTGGAGAACTTCGCCTTTGTTCATAATAACATGGCGATTGAGAGAGACGAAGGAACATTTAATAATGGTCGGTCAGGGAATGTCAGAGGGCCACTGCGCGCGCACGTGTGTGTGTGTGTGTGTGTGTGTGTGTGTGTGTGTGTGTGTGTGTGTGTGTGTGTGTGTGTGTGTGTGTGTGTGTGTGTGTGTGTGTGTGTGGGAGGGGAGGGGTGGACAGGTGGATGCAAGCAGGTCTGTTCGCGCCACAGGTGGGGGAAAAATCTGAATCGTCATTGAGTGGCGAGAGACGTGGAGCAGATTTGCATGTCAGGCGTCATAGCGAGGAAGATTAATCACGTTGAGGAGAGGAGGAGGAGGAGGAGGAGGGGAGAAGTAGGAGTAGGAGTACAGGTAGGAGTAGGAGGAGGAGGAGGAGGAGGAGGAGGAGGAGGAGGAGGAAAGAGATGGTATAGATGCCCTATGATGGACATTTCACAGAACTCAGAAAATGAAGAGGAGGAGGAGAATGAGGTGAAAGAGGACAAGCACTAAGAAGAAGAGGAGGAGGAGGTGGAAGAGGACAAGGACGAAGAAGAAAAGGAGGTGGAACAGGAGAAAGACGAGAATGCGGTGGGGTTATGATGACTTGTGTATGTGTGTGTGTGTGTGTGTGTGTGTGTGTGTGTGTGTGTGTGTGTGTGTGTGTGTGTGTGTGTAATTACGTATAACAACCACCTACAGCAGCTCTACATTCCTACATAATCACTACTACTAGAGTAATCAAGGGTCACCCACGCATGCTTTTCCTAATATTCTTCGATTTTATTGTCATATCTTATCACGTCACGTTTCTAGATTTTTAGTAGTTAATTACACAATATCAGTAATATGTAAAGACAATCCTCTCATACCAAGTGCTTTCATAATCATAACTATAATAATTAATGAAGTACATTAGTAAATTCCCATAATTAATTCATGAGAGTAACAAAGATAGATACAGAGGAAAGAGGAATGTAAATGAAGAATAAAGAGCTCATATGAGTAAGAAATACATGTGAATAATATCATGAGAAAAAGAAGAATAAAGAAAAGGAAGAAAAACCTGATTATGTGAGGAGGAATAACAGTGAAAGAGAGGGAAAAAGCAAATCAGTAGCGCCTCGAGACAGAAAAATCTTCCATTGCAGGAAAGATAATGCAATTTTTACTCGCATCACGAGATCAAGAAATGTTTGGCGGCGCGAGAAACACAAGAATATGCGAGTTGAATGTGTCTCTTTCTTTTCCTTGGCATAAATCGAGTGGAAGATGCAGACTGAGGCACGGCTATTGGCGGGATAAAAAAAAAAAAAAAAAAAAAAAACAGGATAAGGTTAGTAAGAAAAACCATCATTAAGGATCACAAGAAACAAAGCCAAAGACACGAAGCCCCTTCATTAATACCAAGCACACGAGAAAAACTTCATTCTTCTCTCGAAACTTGGACTAAAAATCACTTCGACGAAAAGCAGGAAAGAAGACACAGAACAATGCTGAAGACATGAAGGGTTCACAGTAATACCAAGAAGAAAATACATACTCTAAAAATTTCTCTCTCCTCAAAACTCCGATCGAAAAAAAATATTGATGCTCCATAGAAAATAAATAAATAAATAAATAAACACATAAAAACTAAGGAACGCAGCATCATATTATTTGAGGAGCCACTTATGAAAAGAACAATAAAAATAAATAGATGTCCTGATTCTTAAAAATTTATATGTCACGTCCCAACAACATCTAAGACGCTGTATTGAAGGTTATAGGAGTTTTTAAAGACCTTTCCATGTCTTCAGTGATAATTTAACAAGGCATCCACACCATCAATGAGAAGAAAACACACATGAGAGTCTAACTAAACATCAGTGAATTCATTGAATATCAGTCCTTATGAGAGAACAAAGTGCAAAAGAATATGAACCAAGGAGAGAAAGAGAGAAAGAGAGAATTACTTTTAACAACAAGAGCGTTACATATTTCAGACTCGAGCAATTCAGCGTTGGGCGAGATGAGGTAATCCCATTAGGCCAATATGAGGTTTTATATTCTGCAGCAAAAAAAAAAAAAAAACTTAACGGGTCGAGCGAAATTATGCACATTCACCAAACTTTTTAATAAACTCTCGCCTTATTAAGACGAAGACGATTCCATCCCAAGCTTCTCCAGGATGTTTTGATATTTAGAACTTGTCTTTCGTGTTAGTTAAAGATGGTATTAACAACAATGTATTAGTTTTTCTTTATTTCAGTATAAATTCTTTGATATATAAAGAAAGTAATGCATTCCATTCCAAGGTTTTCCAGGGTGCTTTGATATTCACAACTTGTCTTTCTTATGAGTTTTTCGCTTTTTATATGAATAATTTTATATGTAAAAATACGTAAGTAATAAGTAATTGTTGTAAAAAAGGGTTAAAATTTTTATCAAATCTTCTGTCTTCAATGTAATTTTGTCGACTTGAGTGCAGAGATATTCATGGCTTGACTCACTTTTATTCATAGTTATGGTAATTATTGTATTCATTTATGGCGTCCAAAGAGAGTCGTTTAGAGTATTCATGAAAGTTATTCACTCAATTATCTCTAGTTAAAGAGATGAAGCGAAAAAAAATAATAATTACGTTGCATAATTCTCTTCTTTACATATTTGCTACCACTACTTCTACACTACTACTGCTACTACTGCTACTACTACTACTACTACTACTGCTAAAACTACCACCACTTTCAAAACAGGCATCTCAGTGGACCTTTTATGTAACCATGTGACAAAGCCCAACTTACATAAAAACTACTATATTACTACTACTACTATTACTACTATTACTACTACTACTACTACTACTATTACTACTACTACTACTACTACTACTACTACTACTACTACTATTACTACTACTACTGCTACGACTACTACCCCTGTTCCTACTCTCTCTCTCTCTCTCTCTCTCTCTCTCTCTCTCTCTCTCTCTCTCTCTCTCTCTCTCTCTCTCTCTCTCTCTTTCTACTGCCCCCGGAGCGCCCATCCCTGTGTCCCTCGCCGTCTCAGGTCGTTACCTCTCCTCTCACTCCTCGTCCTGCAGCGTCGCCGGAGGTGTGTTCAAGGCGCTTTACTGTGTTAATCAAGGCACATCTCAGAAGGGAAGGAAAAAAAAAGAACGAGTATTTGGGGGACAGAAAATAACAGGAGGCGTGAAGGAAAAATATATGAGGAGGAGCGAGAGAGTGAGAAAGAAAAGAAGGGAGAGACGATATCAGATTTCAGTGGGAAAGTCTTGGGTGGTGTGTTGACTCTCTCTCTCTCTCTCTCTCTCTCTCTCTCTCTCTCTCTCTCTCTCTCTCTCTCTCTCTCTCTCTCTCTCTCTCTCTCTCTCTCTCTCTCTCTCTCTCTCTCTCTCTCTCTCTCTCTCTCTCTCTCTCTCTCTCTCTGGATGTTGCACAGACAGACAAATTGCAAATAACTTCATCGGAATCAAATTACAAAACACGCTTCTAACAAACGAATATAACAACACGAGCCACAAAGAGCTGGAAAAAAGATAATATCAATGCAAAGAGAGAGAGAGAGAGAGAGAGAGAGAGAGAGAGAGAGAGAGAGAGAGAGAGAGAGAGAGAGAGAGAGAGAGAGAGAGAGAGAGAATAAATCAAGAGAGTTTGTATCGAAAAGGAACAAGACATTAAAATCACATTAATAAGACATCAGTAAGATCGAAGGAGACGCGGGAGACGTTTGATGGATGTCTGAAGAGGACCAGCTGGGTTATCACTGAATGCTGTATGGCGGGGGATGGATAGGGTTGAGAAAAAGGAGTTTCTACACATATGCACTTATATAGATGTATGGGTGCTGAGTATACATATTAGAACTGAATTTTGTATGGCAGGAGACGAGGAAAGGGAGTATACATAACACAGGTGCTTGTTTATCTTAGTGGCATAGGTTAGTAAGGTGTTAGAGATGAAAGTACATAGGTGGGAGGAGTGTATATCATAAGTCTCACAGATAGGTGTCTTTCTTCAACATTCCACCCATCCACTCAAAAATAAAAACAAATTCGACAACTCCACAACTATCCACGCGAAGAAATAAGATACGTTATATTATATTACGTTAGGTTAGGTTAGCAAACTTACGCAAGGTTAGGTTACGTAAGGTTAACTCAGGAAAGATTATGTTAGATTAGATTAGAATATATTACGTTATGTTAGAATTAGTGTAAGAAAAACTTTGGTATAGGAAAACTATTTTGAATCTTCGTTAATGGAATATACTTGAATATAATATACACATAAACTTAAGGAGAATATAAAGGAAAAACATAGGGAGGATAATATGAACATCAACGGACATGAGGACCCGGGAAGTGGTTGCCTATCAGGAGGTTGGGAGATGAGAGTGCTTTGGGTGTCTGGAGTAAAAATATAAGTGTTTGTTTGCCTAAGTGGAGAGGGAGGCTGGCTGTGTGATGGACGTGTGGAGGAGGTGGCGTGGCGGCGGTGTGTTTAGGCTGTTGAGAGAGAGAGAGAGAGAGAGAGAGAGAGAGAGAGAGAGAGAGAGAGAGAGAGAGAGAGAGAGAGAGAGAGAGAGAGAGAGAGAGAGAGAGAGAGAGATACAGATTCACTAGTTAAATTTTCTCATTAACTATCATCCCAAAGGCCACATTCAATCTCTCTCTCTCTCTCTCTCTCTCTCTCTCTCTCTCTCTCTCTCTCTCTCTCTCTCTCTCTCTCTCTCTCTCTCTCTCTCTCTCTCTCTCTCTTTCATTAGCATTTTATATACTTCACTTTATATTCTTTGTTTTTATCTCTCCAGAATAACAAGATGAATTAAAGATATTTATGATTATATTTTTTGGATGCGTTAGTAATTATTTTCTTTTACACACACACACACACACACACACACACACACACACACACACAATGAAATACGTATATTCCCCACTCTTTCTTTACTCAACGTCACAAGTGTCTCAAACCAAATTTCGTTTTTTTTTTCATTCTCATTTTTTTTTTCAACTCACAATTGTCTCATTAAATTTTACGATACTGAAGCGCAACTGTGTTCAGCAAATTTTCCTTTCCTACCCTCTCTCTCTCTCTCTCTCTCTCTCTCTCTCTCTCTCTCTCTCTCTCTCTCTCTCTCTCTCTCTCTCTCTCTCTCTCTCTCTCTCTCTCACTGAATATGTGCATACACGATAACATCGATCGCGTCTTTTCCTGAAGAAAACTCTAAAGAAAAAGAGAACAGAAAACAATGTAATGAAGATAATAAGAGGGAAGCGATTAGAGACAAGTGAGAGAGGAAGAAGAAGAAGAGGAAGAGGAGGAGGAGGGAAAGAAGAAGAAAAAGGTAGGACGACAATAACGATGAAAGGAAGCACGAAAATTAAAATAAATATAATAAGACTAAACACTGATAAAGATGAAGCGCACGAGGAGGAGGAAGAGAAGGAAGAAAAGGAGGAGGAAGAGGGGAAGGAGGAGAAAGAGGAAGAGGAAGAGGATAAGAAAGAGTAAGAACGAGAAGCAGGAAGTATCAGACGAGTGGGATGAGGAAGAGGAGACAAAAAAAAAAAAGAAAAAAAAATGATGAGGAGGTGAAGGAGGAGGAGATTGAGTGAAGCAGGAAGAGTCAGAGGAGTCAGAGGAGGAGGAGGAGTAAGAGTAGGTGAAGAGGAAGGAGGAGGAGGAGGAGGAGGAGGAGGAGGAGGAGGAGGAGGAGGAGGAGGAGGAGGATCAATAGGCACTGAGGGTGGCAACAATAGGCCGAGAGATAAGAGGGCGAGACACAAGAGGTTAAAAAAAAAAGTGAGACAGAATGCATAATTAAGACTAAAAGAAGTAGCAGCTACAAGGCATCCTCGCGAGGCCCGGGAGAGAGGGAGAGAGGGAAAGAGAGGGAGAGGGAAAGGGAGAGGGAGAGGGAAAGGGAGAGGGAGAGTAGTGAAGGATGTACACTACACCCTGCGAGAGAGAGAGAGAGAGAGAGAGAGAGAGAGAGAGAGAGAGAGAGAGAGAGAGAGAGAGAGAGAGAGAGAGAGAGAGAGAGAGAGAGAGAGAGAGAGAGACAAACAGACGGAAAGATAAACACACACACACACACACACACACACACACACACACACACAGACACTTAAACACACATTTACACAGACACACACACACACACACACACACACACACACACACACACACACACACACACACACACACACACACACACACACACACACACACACACACACACACACACACACACACACACACACACACACATAGACAGAGACAGACAGACTAAATGATCAACAAACAAAGTAAATGATAAGCAAACAGACAGACAGACAGACAGACAGACAGACAGACAAATAGACATACAGACAATAGACAAAGTAATAAAGTGACAGAGAGAGAGAGAGAGAGAGAGAGAGAGAGAGAGAGAGAGAGAGAGAGAGAGAGAGAGAGAGAGAGAGAGAGAGAGAGAGAGAGAGAGAGAGAGAGAGAGAGAGAGAGAGAGAGAGAGAGAGAGAGAGAGAGAGAGAGAGAGAGAGAGAGAGAGAGCAGGAAGAAATTACGGTTCAGGAAGTTCAGGAAATAAATGAAAATGAACAAATATATAAATAAATAGACATTCATATACTGTAACAAACACAGTAAAAATTAAACGTAGGCACGAAAAACAATAAAAGAAAGACATGAAAACAAGACTGCTCTATGAAATAATGACGAACCAGATGTATATACGTAAAAAAAAAAAAGAAAGAAAACGAATAAAAGTAACAGAATAAAAATGAAAGAAAAATTAGAGCATACAGGAATAAAAAAGAGAACTCAGGGACAACTCAGTGCAGAAAAGTAACGGAAAAAAGAAATAAAAGTACGCAGGGAGAACAGAAATATAGCAGGACATGAACAAAGGCAAAGAATTGACCCCGGCAGATCAAAGGGAGGCGCCGGGAAGGAAGATAAAAATGCGGAACAAAGGTATTCAGAAGCGACAGCCGGAATGCAAACACGAAAATGTGGCCGTGTTGTGCTTGGCGTTATTATTGCCCCCCATAACACGACGACTGGCGCCACCACGACAAGAACGACAACTACAAGGATGACAGCGACGACAACAAAAACGGCAAGACGATGACAAGGACGACAGAGACGACGACAAGAACGACAGCAACGACGACAAAAACGACAAAAACAAAAGCAGTGAGAAGAATGACTAGTATGACAAAAATGACGTAGATAAAAGTGGTAATGATAACAGCAGGAATGACTCAGGAAGAATAAAAAACGACGAATATGAAAGTAATGACAACGACAGTAATGACAACATACAACATACAATACACTGCCAACAACGACAACGACAACGACAACCACAACCACAATGACAAAAATAACGACGACAGTGAGAATAAAAACAACGACAACTACAAAAATTGCGACAATGGCAAAAAGAAAAAAAACGACAATAGCAACAAAGGTGACAACAACAACACCAACAGCAACGACAACAAGAAAACGACAACTACTTATATTATTACTGGTGTTTTTTCCCTGCTACTACCACCACCACCACCACCACCACCACCACCACTACTACCACACAACAACAACGACAACAAGCATCACCCCCAACACACACACACACAAACACATACACACACACACGTAATAAAAAAAGACGTACAAAAGATCTATTTACAACCATAGTACTTAAGTTGAACAAAAGCCACTATTAGAAATTCTAGTACTTCTACCTCTCTCTCTTTTTTCCCCTCACAGAAGTATTGAACGCGTCCCCACAATCCTCCGCGTGTAATTTCGCTGACCGAGGGTACGTGAACGGGCAGGTACAAAGACTAATAAAGGTGAGGGCGGCGGGATCACACGCGCCGGGAGAGCCTCTTCACGGGTGGGGGAGGCTGCAGGGAGGGTTCGGCGCCTTACAGAATGCGTGATGCGGTGTGTGTGTGTGTGTGTGTGTGTGTGTGTGTGTGTGTGTGTGTGTGCGTTTGTGTGTGGTGGGGAGTTTGAGTATGGGTGAAGCTTTTTCCATTACAGCCACTACTACTACTACTACTACTACTACTACTACTACTGCTACTACTATTATTACTACTACTACAACTACTACTGCTGTTGTTCTTACTGTTGCTGCCCTTACCTTTATCAGTTAATTTTCCACAACATATACACAAATACCTTTAAAAATGTCTCATCTTCCTCCTCTTCCTCCTCCACCTCCTCCTTCTCCTCCTCCTTCTCTTCCTCCTCCTCCTCCTCCTCCTTAACGACCTTCACATAATTTTCTCCCTACACAGCACTATCTTTTGTTTCTCCTCTCTCTCTCTCTCTCTCTCTCTCTCTCTCTCTCTCTCTCTCTCTCTCTCTCTCTCTCTCTCTCTCTCTCTCTCTCACTCCACTCCCTTTTATCTTTTTTAAGCTCACACTGAATCGCACTTTCTGAATATTGATGTAATATGACGTGTACCTGCAGAGTGAGAGAGAGAGAGAGAGAGAGAGAGAGAGAGAGAGAGAGAGAGAGAGAGAGAGAGAGAGAGAGAGAGAGAGAGAGAGAGAGAGAGAGAGAGAGAGAGAGAGAGAGAGAGAGTACCTGTATGCACTGTACTAATAATAAACATAAAAAAGAGTAGAACCCTGATCCAAAGTAGAGAATCCAATAGGTGTATATCAAAAAATTAATTACCTGAGCGTAAATAGATATGCAGGTAACACTGGTGACCCCTACACACACACACACACACACACACACACACACACACACACACACACACACACACACACAGAGAGAGAGACCCAATAGTCATTTGCCTCCATACGCCAAAGTGAATCGTTACAACATATCCGTAACAGCAGCGTGGGTGAGGAGGCCGCGTGACAAGGCAGGGCGCAGGTGGGGTGGTAATGGTGAGGCATGTGTCAGCTGAGGGTGCAGAGTGACAGGGCGTGAAAGGTGATAGCTTGCCGGCATGGGGGTTGCTTAGTGAGAATGGTTTGTAGACACGCACTTCTGACACGCTGGCTTTCTGTGTATACTCTTTTAGCTCTGCCTGGCGTTCCGAAAGATTCTCCAAAGGACTTTTTAATGGAAGTCTTACTGAAGATTTGTAGGATTTTTATAGGTTATTCTCATTCTTGTTAAACTGTCGCTACTAGACTCATGAAGACAAACTTGAAAATCACAGTAACCTCACTTCAGTAACTTCAGCAACTTCACACACTCGCTAAAGACACGCTGGCTTTTTGTACGAATGCTATACTCTTTTACCTTTGTCCTGTGTTTCGAAGGCTTTAGTCTCCAATAAGTTTTGTTTTCAATAACCTGAACATGAGCATTTGTATTTCCATGGGTGTTATTATCATTCATTGTAAAATACTGCTATGATCATTAAGGCACATTTGCAAATCTAGGTATCTTCCACTCACGGTTTGCAGACACCCTCTTCTGACACGCTGGCTTTCAGTATACTCTTTTAACCCTTGCTTGTGTCCTGAATGGCCTTAGACTCTCATAAGAGCTATTTTCGAAGGCCATATGCATGATAGGCTCGATATCCATGCGTGCAGAGATTTTTGTTAAATGATCACTGGATTCATTAAACTCTCAAAAGTTCTCCGAGGCCAGACAGATGATTAGTTCGAATTGGCGGTGCTGATTTCTTGTTAAGCTATCAATACAATCGTAAAACTCCGACAGGGTCTATTTTTAGCTACCATGTAGATGATTATTTGGATTTCCATTGGTATAAATATCTTTGATGGTGCCACTAAAATCATGCAGACATACTTGAAAATACCATGACAGTATTTTCCACTAGACTCTTTGAAACGCAGACACGATACGATCCTGAGGTGTTTCCTTACTTCTTGTGGTGTTGTCTGTGTGGCTGACTGAATGGTTATTTCTGTCGGTGTCTTATCTGTCAATATATTTACACAGGCTGTTTTTCTACAATCTTTAGACTATTTTTGTTGGTTTCTTTTCGGTTGTCTCGTCTTGCAATGTATCTGCCTGGCTATGCTTCTATTTATCCTTTCCTAACATTTTTTTTTATTAATTTTTTATCTCTCTCCAAAAGGTCACGTTTATAGTTATTTCTGTCTGCCTCTCCTTGTTTCCTGTTATTATTGCACTGGCTTTTGTACATTATTTCTTTATTCTTGTTGTCTTCTTTCTCTGTT
The DNA here is from genome assembly GCF_035594125.1 of Scylla paramamosain. Taxonomy (NCBI): domain Eukaryota; kingdom Metazoa; phylum Arthropoda; class Malacostraca; order Decapoda; family Portunidae; genus Scylla; species Scylla paramamosain. Next base: position 12,628,045 of record NC_087166.1, read on the forward strand.
TGGTTCTTTTTATATTTGTTTCTGTCTCTGTCATGTTGTCTTTACTTTTTTCAGTTTGGAAGTTTGTGTTTTCATTACATATCCTGCATTTCTATATTTGTCAGTTGCCTACTACTACTACTACTACTACTACTACTACTACTACTACTACTACTACTACTACTACTACTACTGCTATGTATCTTTTTCATTCTGTCTTTCTTCTTTTTTCATCCATTATACGACATAAAAACACAATAAAATAAAGGGAGGGTGCAAAAAGCTATCAGGCCTTCACGTGGCAGTCTCTGTACAAAACATACCTATCTATTTCCGTCTATGATCTTCATCCAAAAATTTGTCCAGTCTTCTCTTAAATCTCCCTAATGACTTAGCACCAACAACCTGATCACTGAGTCTATTCCATTCACCTTCCACTCTATTTGAGAAGCAAATCCTTCATAACGTGTTGTCTAATGATCCCCCGCCAGTTGCAATTATTTTTCTTTTAACAATAATCTGAAAACAAAACACTGAAAAAAACCCTCTGAGAAATAAATCCGGCCACTAGATGAAATAAACACACGCGCACGTGCAGACAGATATCCCTATGACAGCATTTTAACGTGGTAGTTGGGAAGTAATTAGTTTTATGTAAAGAAAGACAGACACTTCCCTTTTGGCGAGAGCACTGACATTAATTACATTCGTAAAAGGGGAAAAAATGGATGAATAAATAAATGTAGCTTCACTGCCACCATATTGCTCATCTCAGAGTGTTAGAAGCGTAATAGCAATTCCTAGAGTCGTCACTAATTACCATCCTTTTATTACCTCCAGCCGTTAATTAAGAGTATTGGTCTGTGTGTGTGTGTGTGTGTGTGTGTGTGTGTGTGTGTGTGTGTGTGTGTGTGTGTGTGTGTGTGTGTGTGTGTGTGTGTGTGTGTGCGTGCGTGCGTGTGTGTGTGTGTGTGTGGTGCTGTCAGTCACAGGAAAGCTTCAGGGTCTCAGAGGGGAAGTGAGAGGGGAGAGGAGTGCTGGGAAGAGGGGAATATAAAGGAAAACAGGTAATAGGAAAAATAAGGGAAGGTAGATAGGAAGAGGAGAGAGTGAAGAAAGGGGTATGATAGGGAGAAGGAAGTGTGAAGGAAAAGGGATGACAACAGGGAGAATAAGGGAAGGTAGATGGGTAGAGAGGAGCGTGAGGGAAAAAGAAGCGTGTGACGTAAATAAGAGACAGATAAAATAAAGGGAGGGACAATACGTAGACAGGGGGATATAAAAAGAAGAAAGATGAAATGAAAAGTAAAATTAAAGCCTCAATCAAATACTGGGAAATGTAAAGGCGATCGTACACAAGGTGACTCTAACAATTACTAATTCCCACGCGGCACGAATGAATTATCAACCCCAAAAATATTCCAGCCCGCCACAACGCCCCGGAATAAAATTAAGTAAACATTATTTTCCACTATTTTTTGTTCTTTTTTTTTTCAGCAACCAATATTATTTTTCATGCATCGAAGATTACTCGGAGGACCAAAGAATTTGTTTCCTTTCAAGCTGAACCTCCTCATGCTCCCCTCATGTCTTCCTCCTCTCTTTCCTCTCCCCTCCCTCCTTCCCTCCTTTTCTCCCTCTTTCTTTTCTTTCCCACAATCTCCTAACCTTCCTGCTCTTCTCCCTCTCTTTTCCTCCTTCTCTCTTTCCCTCTCACTACCTTGTTTCTTTCCCACTTCTCTCCTTCCTTTCCTCTCTCTTTCCCTCCTACTATCTCCTAACCCTACTGCTCTTCTTACTCTCCTTTCCTCCTCTCTTTCCCCTCCTCTTATCTCCCTTAAACTCATTTCTTTCTTCCTTCTCTCCTTCTTCTCCTCTTTCTTGCCCTCTCACCATCTCCTCTTAGCCCTTCTTCTCTTCCTCACTCTCATTTTCCCCCTCCTCTACCTCCCACAAGCCCTTATGTCTTTCCTCCTTCTCTCCTTTCCTCTCTCTCTCTCTCTCTCTCTCTCTCTCTCTCTCTCTCTCTCTCTCTCTCTCTCTCTCTCTCTCTCTCTCTCTCTCTCTCTCTCTCTCTCTCTTCCCTTGCTACTACCTGCTCCAAACCTTCCTATTTTCTCTCTTCTCCCATTCCCGCCTTTTCTTTTCTTCTCCCCTCTCTCCCTTCATATTTTATCCTCCCTCATTCCTTTTCTTTCTCTCATGTCCTCTTCTTTCTTACTCTCCTTTATCCTATCGTTTCTTTACTTTCCTCTTTCTCCCTCTTCCTATCCCTCTTTACTTCCTCATTCCTTCCCTTCCTTCTTTGGTTCATTTTTTTCCTTGCTTAATTCCCATCCTTCTTCTTTCCTCCTACTCATGTTTCTTGTTCCTTCTTCCTTCCTCTTTTTATCTTGCCTCATGTCCTTCTCCCTTCCTTTCCCATTCATTCTTCCCTCCTCCTATTCCTCCTTTCTTCGCTTCTCTTCTCTTCCTCCTGCCTCCGTTGGAAAGGGAGAAAATAGTACTTTAATATTTGAACAACGATTTCCCCCCTTCTCTCTCTATCTCCCTCTCCCTCTGTCATTAATGATTCAAGGTGTGATGTAACCAAGATATTTTCAATCAAACAGACCCAGAGAGAGAGAGAGAGAGAGAGAGAGAGAGAGAGAGAGAGAGAGAGAGAGAGAGAGAGAGAGAGAGAGAGAGAGAGAGAGAGAGAGAGAGAGAGAGAGAGAGAGAGAGAGAGAGAGAGAGAGAAGCAGCCAATGACGAAACTGATGTATATTTTGCGGTGCTGAAAATTAATAACTACACTCAATGTTATTAATACTTGGCCGGGACGGGAGAGAGGGAGGGAGAGGAATTATTATAGTCCATAAATTTCTAAACGGGAAACTAAAATTCCTCTCAATACCTGGAGTTGGTGGGGACTTCCAGTGAATTAGTTGTCCATGTTCGTGTTCATTCATTTCCCACGGTACGTATCTAGAATTGGAGATACCTTGTGTGTTCCAGCGGTTGTAATATCATTGGGACCCCGAGTATGAAATTATGCTGAAAAGAATTAGGAAAGGTATTGTAATATTATGAGACCACGGTTATGAATTATGTTAAGAAATTAAATCTAGTGTCTATTAGAATTATAGAATGTTATTAGACGAAGATCATGAATTATGTTTAAAAATATGAATTTCAAAATGTTTATGAAGTTTTGCTGTAATATTATTAGACCACGAATGTTAAAATAAAACAAAACAGAATTCAATGTCTATTTGAATGGTAGTAATATTATTAGACCAAAAATATGAATTAGATAGAGAAAAGATAAAAAAATATTGTGTGAAATTAAATTAACATTCACTATTAATAAAGATAAACGTACAGATTAATTACATAATGAACACAGAAACAATTACATAAAATAACAAATTGTACTAATCGAGGGAAATATTACGTCGCTGTTTTTTTTTTTTATCATGCACATGTTTATTTTCACTACGCTCAACAATAATTTACTGCCTTGATATGCTGGCAAAAATAAAATTCCTTCATGCAGCGAACGAAATTCTAGACAAAAAAAGAAAATAGTAAATGAAAATGTTTTGAATATGACAAGAAATTCCGCAGGACTTGCAAAAGATAAAATTTTTTTTGTGTGAAAAAGTGGAGCAAAAGAGAAAGAAAAAAAAACAAGAGATGAGAATGCTTTTGTTTTTTGCAGAGATGATGGGAAACATGTCTTTAATTATCATTATTACTATTATTATTATTATTATTATTATTATTATTATTATTATTATTATTATTATTATTATTATTATTATTATTATTATTAACTATTATTATTATTATTATTATTATTATTTTTATTATTATTATTGTTATTATTATTATTATTATTATTATCATTATTATCATTATTATTATTACTAAAAGATATTAAGTAGTAGTAGTAGTAGTAGTAGTAGTAGTAGTAGTAGAAGAACTTATAGCAGCAACAGTAGTAGTAGTGGCAATGGTAGTAGGAATAACACTACCAATATTATCATTACCATTATCATTACTGTTGTTACTAATGAAATGTCACACCCATACATTTAATTCCCTCTAAAACACAAAAAAAATAACCTTGAATATTAATGAAACTCGCAACACGGAACCAAAATGGCTTTATTAATCAGTGTCAAAAAAAAAGAGAAAAATAAATGTTTCCATATTATATACAACAGTGGATAATTCGCTGCCAATGTCCAGGCAAGAGCATTCCACTATTCCAGAATAATCAGCTTAGACATTACGCAAGAAAAATAACTCACACACACACACACACACACACACACACACACACACACACACACACACACACACACACACACTAACATCTATTCATCCAGTGTGTGTGTGTGTATTTGTGTCATCCAACAATAATACTGCGCCAAGTAATGCACACGCACTTACACACACACACACACACACACACACACACACACACACA